>NC_133332.1:300893771-301083771 GCF_042186555.1 Aquarana catesbeiana | reverse complement strand
ACCAAGAAAATATTGGTACATATAAGATGAAAAAAATTCCCTTAAATGAAATTAAATTCAAATAAAAATAAATTCAAAATAAAAATAGTAATAATAATACCAGCCTGCCTATATATCTAATGTAAACAAAATACAAAAGTGCACAAGAATAGCTGTACAATCGTGACATAAAATGTCAAAAAACATATAAAATAATTGTGTGTCAAATATGAATTAACATCAATAACAGAGTCCATCAAAAATTGGTGTAAAATCCTGATGTAAATCTTTGATAACGAAAACGTGAGCAACAAAATCCCTTCACCATCACTGAAAAGACCACACCAATGTGCTCATGGAAATGGATGTCCGCTTACCAGATGGAGTTGACCAATTTAATTAAAAAAAGGTCAAATAGGCTTTAGCAAGATATTGCTTGCTGCAATGGAGAGATATATACCAGACTCTTGTCCTCACATCACAGGATCTCACGCATGGGATATAAAATAGATGGAGAGGAACCGAACATAGTGTAACACCATTTATTTAAAAATGAAAATTAAAACAGAACATAGCCAAATGGCTACTCACATAGAAGGTGCCATCGCCCGGCACTGGGGCTGGAAAGCGTGTCTAAGGATGGAGAAACCCAATCTATGGGAGAAGTTTCCCAGATGATCTCGGCAACGGCGTGCGTTCCACCCTCGACGGACGGACGAACCACGGAGGCCGGAAGTGATGTAATTGCGTGACCAAGTACCGCCTCCTGGTCACTTGGTCACGCAATTACATCACTTCCGGCCTCCGTGGTTCGTCCGTCCGTCGAGGGTGGAACGCACGCCGTTGCCGAGATCATCTGGGAAACTTCTCCCATAGATTGGGTTTCTCCATCCTTAGACACGCTTTCCAGCCCCAGTGCCGGGCGATGGCACCTTCTATGTGAGTAGCCATTTGGCTATGTTCTGTTTTAATTTTCATTTTTAAATAAATGGTGTTACACTATGTTCGGTTCCTCTCCATCTATTTTATATCCCATGCGTGAGATCCTGTGATGTGAGGACAAGAGTCTGGTATATATCTCTCCATTGCAGCAAGCAATATCTTGCTAAAGCCTATTTGACCTTTTTTTAATTAAATTGGTCAACTCCATCTGGTAAGCGGACATCCATTTCCATGAGCACATTGGTGTGGTCTTTTCAGTGATGGTGAAGGGATTTTGTTGCTCACGTTTTCGTTATCAAAGATTTACATCAGGATTTTACACCAATTTTTGATGGACTCTGTTATTGATGTTAATTCATATTTGACACACAATTATTTTATATGTTTTTTGACATTTTATGTCACGATTGTACAGCTATTCTTGTGCACTTTTGTATTTTGTTTACATTAGATATATAGGCAGGCTGGTATTATTATTACTATTTTTATTTTGAATTTATTTTTATTTGAATTTAATTTCATTTAAGGGAATTTTTTTCATCTTATATGTACCAATATTTTCTTGGTCTAAATATCTAGCGCTCCCCAACCCCTTTCCCTTCACATTTATGCATTTATGGGTTTTCCCATTTTTTGCTTAAGGGTGTAGCTGCTTCACTTCAATATATATATATATATATTTTTATATATATATAATTTTTTATATTTTTTCACAAATTTTTTTCACTATTCTTATATGTGGCGCGGAATTATTCACTATTGATTCACATCTCAAAGAGAAAACTACTGAGATCTGGACCCTCTCTTGCGCTCACAGAAAGATGTATTCTGGAAGAAGGCAGAGAATGCCCATACATCACCCATATATATGGATCTTTCCAAACAAAGGTAAGTATTTTAATCTCCCAATTTCTTCTTCTCTTTCCTGTACTGCGCTCCACTATTGATCCAGACCCCCTACAATAGTTATGCAAATGGTGACTTTTTTGGGAGTCAAAACTTACACAAGGCTAAGCATCCCCCTGCACCATGAGATGACAATGTTCAGACCTGTCATCTAGTCCTTCAGCCACTAAGTACTAAATTGGAGGAGGCAGAAGAAAGCTTCACTTGTGTCCCACATCAGGCTCTTCTGAGGGCTCTGGCTGTAGATCAGGGTAATGCAGTAAAGGTGAGAGAAGAAGTCTCTAGAGTGCTTCCTACAAGGCTGGAGCTTTGTGACACAAACTGTACAGAGTAGAGGCTTTCCTTCAAGAAACCATATACTGAGAGGCTGCCATTACTGACTTTAGACATTACTAGTTTCCTGGCTGTCTCTGGCCTTAAAACTTTGAGTCACTGAGTCAGAACACGTCTACAACTGGCTAGACAGGAGAAGTCAGGACTCCTGATTGACATACATCTTCCAGGATGGGAAGCCAAAATATAGAAGCCATTGGGCCACCATAATAACCAGATAAAACTAGTATTGTGGTAATGATCATCCAGCAATGGTGGTCTACTATTCTTCTCTGTCCGGTTTTCCAGAGTTCCCCCAAGGAAGCATTTAGTTAAGATGCCACACTGCACTCTCTGCTGGTGTGCGGGTCTTCATATATTCCTTCACAAAGTGAAAACTTCAATGTCTATAACGTAACCTGTTTTTCTTATTTTCACAGAATCATCTGGCCTTTGTTATGGAGTATCTGAGCGAAGGAGATCTCGCCGAATTCATAAGATATTCAGCTCCATTTCCGCTGGACATCTTAAGGTAAGTTTGATGTCGGGGTCACTTTGGAGTCGGGGGAGGCTGACCACTGAGGACAGGCAGTGACCTAGCCAGGCCCCTCCAGCTGATCCTGTCCATCTATACCCCTATGTACTATAGGGAGAAGTTACTTTATCTTTACCATTAACTGATCTGTGATGATTTTTGATGCTAATCCATGTATTTCTTTCTCCATCAGAAACCTAACAGCGGAAATTATTTGCTGCCTGCAATTCCTGCACGCCAGAGAGATCGTTCACAGAGATCTGAAGCCGGAAAACATCCTCTTAGACGAAGATGGCCACGCCAGAGTTGCGGATTTTGGATTGTCAGCGAAGGGAGTCACCGAGTCTAAGAGAACTAACGGAATTGTAGGGACACCAATCTACATGGCCCCAGAAGTAAGTATGAACCCGATATCAGACTTAATTATAACATTTATCAAGATATACCAATTATTATGATTGGATATAGAGAAGAGATAAAGGGGTGCTCCACTTCCACTAAATGGAGAATGTTTCCACTGGTGCCCCCGGTTGCTTTTAGTGGGTTTCCAGGCCAGAACAATATCCCCAACAAAAGCTGGGAAGTTCTGAGTCATGGAGCAGTGTTGGGGCTTCTTTGTAGGGGACATTGAGGCTGAGTGTAGATGGATTCATCTGCCTGGCCCGTTTCACACATATGAATGGGGTAAAACCTCCAGTAACTGCTCACCCACTGTTTCCCTTCTCCTCTTTAACATGGGGAGCGCTTGTGAACATTGAGCTATTGGGGTCAGTATACCTTCATCCACCTACTTTAAATGGGGCAATTAAAGGGCACCTCTAGGCAAAGCCCTAGACTGTTTAACCCCTTTCTATTCTATCCAACGTTTAAAAAAAAAAAAGGTTTTGACTATACTTGCCCTTTAAGCCCCACCTCCAATATTCGCAAGCTCCACTTCAGTTTGATGCCGTTTCATTGCAATTTTAGTCATGCATGAGCTTTATACATCACATATGTCACTATGTTATCATCTCTGTCCTCTGCCTGGTCTGACAATGTGCTCATCCCTTTTTCTCTTATGTTTCTTCAGGTCTTGCAAGAAATGGATTATTTCAGCATGGTTGACTATTTCTCCCTTGGAGTTATAGTATACGAGATGGCGTTTGGCAAACATCCCTTCATCACCAGTACTGACGACTGGGAACAAATTAAGATGAAAATGATTTATATGGAGCCCGATTTTGAGGAGGGTATGGACCCTGACCTCCATAACCTCTTAGTTAGGGTAAGTTACAGAGAGCCTCAGCTCCTCTATTGCTCAGATATTGTTATTGGTCATGCAGCATCTCTTTATATTTCATTCTCATATATTTCATTCTTCATTACAGCTTCTGTGGAAAGACCAAGAGGGCCGAAACCATCTAGTCAGTGACATCAGGAGCCATCCGTTCTTCAAGACTATCGACTGGGCAGAGTTAGAGGGAAGAAAGTCAGACGAGCCACCTGAATCTGAACCAGTAAGTATACAGATAATAGAGTCCAAACACATTGGAGGGGGAGGGGAGATTTTCAGCAGCAGGCTCTTCCCCATCTAAGACATTTGTTTTACCAGACTTTTCAGACCAGTGTATATGAATTTGTGATCACTATACAATCATACGGCCTGGTCTGAATGATTTCTGTTTAGTATTGGAGATGATTATTGTGTATGTCATCTGACCACTAGAGGGAGCTAGGGTGGAAGGAGTGTGCTTGGTGAAATCTGCTGCACCTCGGGGGTGGGGTTCACCATACTTTGTTACCATTCTCTGTATCAATTAGAAATAGTAATGAATGTCTTTTTCTCTTTCTAGATTTATGAGGAACCATCAAATAACAGCATGCCATTGAATGAATTTATCAAAACCCTGGACCGGGAGGCTCCAATATCACCATATGAGCAGGAGTATTTCACAGGCTTTTCATACATGAGCGACAGTTTGATGATGTCACCAATGGAGTTATTTTTACCTCCACCATCATCGCCAGAGAAGCCTAATTTCGCTGACTGTAGTGATGAGAGTGAGCTTCAGAGGGAGGAACCAATGGACTGGGATCCAATATTATCATTGAAGATCCAGAGACCAGTACCGACTCCAATGGAGAACCATTATAAAGATGCTCTTCAACAATTGGCAGAGCTAATGGTCGTTTATCAGCCACCACCAGCGGTCAGACAGGAGAATCTCTTCACACCCTGGCCAATGCATTACGAGGAGGCTCATAAGAACCCAAAAGAGCCTGAGGAGCCTAATAATATCTATGACTTTGGCTACAAGAGAGTTAGTCAGATTCAGCAGCCACCTCAGGACTTCTTCCCAATGGCATACAACCAGGAGAATCTCTTTACACCGTGGCCGATGTACCATGAAGAAGCTCATAACAACCTCATAGAGCCAGAGGAGCAGAATAATATCTATGACTTTGGCTGCAAGAGAGTTAGTCAGATTCAGGAGCCACCACAGGACTTCTTCCCAACGGCATACAGCCAGGAGAATCTCTTTACACCATGGCCGATGTACCATGAAGAGGTTCATAACAACGTCATAGAGCCAGAGGCGCAGCAACACCTATGTGACATATTTCTACCACCAGAGAGACAGGACAGTGGACTTACACCCTGGCCCTGTATTATGAGGAGGCTCATGACAACATCATAGAGCCAAATGTTCAGTTTTTTCCAATTGCCTAAGTCTAGTTCACACCCCTTCAGGCTGGGCGCACATGAGCCAGTTTTTATCAGTGTGCTTTTCTTATATTTGTGTGGTTTTCTTATATTTGTGTGGTTTTCTTATATTTGTGTGCTTTTCTTATATTCATGTGCGTTTCTTATATTCGCCTGCTTTGGTGGTGACACAGGCTGCTGCATTTGGTGTAAGCTGCAGCATTTGGTGGTGACATAAGCTGCTGCATTTGGTGGTGACATAAGTTGCAGCATTTGATGGTGAGATAGGCTGCAGCATTTGGTGGTGACATAAGCTGCAGCATTTGGTGGTGACATAAGCTGCTGCACTTGGTGGTGACATAAGTTGCAGCATTTGATGGTGAGATAGGCTGCAGCATTTGGTGGTGACATAAGCTGCAGCATTTGGTGGTGACATAAGTTGCAGCATTTGGTGGTGACATAGGCTGCAGCATTTGGTGGTGACATAAGCTGCTGCACTTGGTGGTGACATAAGTTGCAGCATTTGATGGTGAGATAGGCTGCAGCATTTGGTGGTGACATAAGCTGCAGCATTTGGTGGTGACATAAGCTGCTGCACTTGGTGGTGACATAAGTTGCAGCATTTGATGGTGAGATAGGCTGCAGCATTTGGTGGTGACATAAGCTGCAGCATTTGGTGGTGACATAAGCTGCTGCACTTGGTGGTGACATAAGTTGCAGCATTTGATGGTGAGATAGGCTGCAGCATTTGGTGGTGACATAAGCTGCAGCATTTGGTGGTGACATAAGCTGCTGCATTTGGTGGTGACATAAGTTGCAGCATTTGATGGTGAGATAGGCTGCAGCATTTGGTGGTGACATAAGCTGCAGCATTTGGTGGTGACATAAGCTGCAGCATTTGGTGGTGACATAAGCTGCTGCATTTGGTGGTGACATAAGTTGCAGCATTTGATGGTGAGATAGGCTGCAGCATTTGGTGGTGACATAAGCTGCAGCATTTGGTGGTGACATAAGTTGCAGCATTTGATGGTGAGATAGGCTGCAGCATTTGGTGGTGACATAAGCTGCTGCATTTGGTGGTGACATAAGTTGCAGCATTTGATGGTGAGATAGGCTGCAGCATTTGGTGGTGACATAAGCTGCAGCATTTGGTGGTGACATAAGCTGCTGCATTTGGTGGTGACATAAGTTGCAGCATTTGGTGGTGACATAAGCTGCTGCATTTGGTGGTGACATAAGCTGCAGCATTTGGTGGTGACATAAGCTGCAGCATTTGGTGGTGACATAAGCTGCAGCATTTGGTGGTGACATAAGCTGCAGCATTTGGTGGTGACATAAGCTGCTGCATTTGGTGGTGACATAAGCTGCAGCATTTGGTGGTGACATAAGCTGCAGCATTTGGTGGTGACATAAGCTGCAGCATTTGGTGGTGACATAAGCTGCAGCATTTGGTGGTGACATAAGCTGCAGCATTTGGTGGTGACATAAGCTGCTGCACTTGGTGGTGACATAAGTTGCAGCATTTGATGGTGAGATAGGCTGCAGCATTTGGTGGTGACATAAGCTGCAGCATTTGGTGGTGACATAAGCTGCTGCATTTGGTGGTGACATAAGTTGCAGCATTTGATGGTGAGATAGGCTGCAGCATTTGGTGGTGACATAAGCTGCAGCATTTGGTGGTGACATAAGCTGCAGCATTTGGTGGTGACATAAGCTGCTGCATTTGGTGGTGACATAAGTTGCAGCATTTGATGGTGAGATAGGCTGCAGCATTTGGTGGTGACATAAGCTGCAGCATTTGGTGGTGACATAAGTTGCAGCATTTGATGGTGAGATAGGCTGCAGCATTTGGTGGTGACATAAGCTGCTGCATTTGGTGGTGACATAAGTTGCAGCATTTGATGGTGAGATAGGCTGCAGCATTTGGTGGTGACATAAGCTGCAGCATTTGGTGGTGACATAAGCTGCTGCATTTGGTGGTGACATAAGTTGCAGCATTTGGTGGTGACATAAGCTGCTGCATTTGGTGGTGACATAAGCTGCAGCATTTGGTGGTGATATAAGCTGCAGCATTTGGTGGTGACATAAGCTGCAGCATTTGGTGGTGACATAAGCTGCAGCATTTGGTGGTGACATAAGCTGCTGCATTTGGTGGTGACATAAGCTGCAGCATTTGGTGGTGACATAAGCTGCAGCATTTGGTGGTGACATAAGCTGCAGCATTTGGTGGTGACATAAGCTGCAGCATTTGGTGGTGACATAAGCTGCAGCATTTGGTGGTGACATAAGCTGCAGCATTTGGTGGTGACATAAGCTGCAGCATTTGGTGGTGACATAAGCTGCTGCATTTGGTGGTGACATAAGTTGCAGCATTTGGTGGTGACATAAGCTGCTGCATTTGGTGGTGACATAAGCTGCAGCATTTGGTGGTGACATAAGCTGCAGCATTTGGTGGTGACACATGCTGCTGCATTTGGTGGTGACACATGCTGCTGCTTTTGGTGGTGACATGCCTCGGGCGGTGATGTCATAAGGGGCGGGGAATGAAAGAAAGAAAGAAAGAAAGAAAGAAAGAAAGAAAGAAAAAGAAAGAAAGAAAGAAAGAAAGAAAGAAAGAAAGAAAGAAAGAAAGAAAGAAAGAAAGAAAAAAAAAGAAAAAGAAAAAGAAAAAAAGAAAGAAAGAAAGAAAGAAAGAAAGAAAGAAAGAAAGAAAGAAAGAAAGAAAGAAAAAAAGAAAGAAAAAGAAAGAAAAAAAGAAAGAAAAAAAAAAAAAGAAAGAAAAAAAAAAAGAAAAAGAAAGAAAGAAAGAAAGAAAGGAGTGCACAGAGCCTCCTTTCCTCCCTCTCTCCCCAGCACATAGAGACACTTCTAATCCTTTACCTGCTATCCAGCTTGAATCCATTGGTACTTCACCTGCTGCCCAGCCAGATTCCACTGATCCTTTACCCACTGACCAGCCTGACTTCATGGATACGCCACCAGCTATCAAATCTGGTGCCACTGATCTTCTACTGTTCATGCTGACACTACTAATCCTTTACCTGCTATCCAGCTTGAATCCATTGTTATTTAACCTGTTTCCCAGCCATATGCCACTGATCCTTTATCTGCTGACAAGCCTGATGTTGCTTATATACCACCTGCTGCCCAGTCTGCCTCTGCTAGTTTTGTGCCTGCTGCCCAGTCAGTCTCTGGTACTAGGGTCAAGATATCACCAACTCCAGAGGTCTAATACCTCTGCATCTCCATGCATGTTGCATGCCTGGCATGGGTTACCCGTTTGGTCCAAGATTCCTGTAGTCAACTTTCATGCGCCATTTGCTTAGGTTGTGTCAAAGCCTGGTGGTCCAGATTTCTGCTTTTTATTTACAGCTCCAGTAGTAGAGGTGTTCGGGGTAAGGGCAGAGTTCCATCTGAATTTTGTCCTGGTGTAATGTGTGCCTCTGCGATTCCAAGAGTGTTCGGGGACCTTTGCTGGGAAACCAATGTCTTGAAAAGACCTGGGTGACTGTTAAAATACACTTACAGCTCCAGTAGTAGAGGTGTTCTGGGTAAGGGCAGATTTCTATCTAAAGTTCGGCCTGATCCAGTTGTAATGTGTGCCCCTGCCACTCCAAGGGCATTAGGGGACCTTTTCTGGGGAACCAATGTCTTGGTAAGACCTGGGTGACTGTTAAAATATACTTAAACTTACAGCTCCAGTAGTAGAGGTGTTCTGGGTAAGGGCAGATTTCTATCTAAAGTTTGGCCTGATCCAGTTGTAATGTGTGCCCCTGCCACTCCAAGGGCATTAGGGGACCTTTTCTGGGGAACCAATGTCTTGGTAAGACCTGGGTGACTGTTAAAATATACTTACACTTACAGCTCCAGTAGTAGAGGTGTTCTGGGTAAGGGCAGATTTCCATCTGACGTTTGTCCTGATCCAGTTGTAATGTGTGCCTCTGCCACTCCAAGGGCATTAGGGGACCTTTTCTGGGGAACCAATGTCTTGGTAAGACCTGGGTGACTGTTAAAATATACTTACACTTACAGCTCCAGTAGTAGAGGTGTTCTGGGTAAGGGCAGATTTCCATCTGACGTTTGTCCTGATCCAGTTGTAATGTGTGCCTCTGCCACTCCAAGGGCATTAGGGGACCTTTTCTGGGGAACCAATGTCTTGGTAAGACCTGGGTGACTGTTAAAAAAAAACTTAAATTTACAGCTCCAGTAGTAGAGGTGTTCTGGGTAAGGGCAGATTTCTATCTAAAGTTTGTCCTGATCCAGTTGTAATGTGTGCCCCTGCCACTCCAAGGGCATTAGGGGACCTTTTCTGGGGAACCAATGTCTTGGTAAGACCTGGGTGACTGTTAAAATACACTTACAGCTCCAGTAGTAGAGGTGTTTAGGGGACCTATGCTGGGGAACCAATTCCTTGGAAAGACCTGGGTGACTGGTAAAATGAAAAGCAGTATGGGTTAGGGGACTCCATGTTAAGCCTGCAGATGGTCCATGGGATCCCAGCATTGGGATATTTTCTGCCCTGTGGAGCTGCAAGTTCCAAATGTTGTACTTGTTAAAGGATCTGACCTGCGGGAAACTCAGCCAGCTTCCAGGCCCCAACAGCAAGGCACTCAGCCAGCTTCCCAGACCCCAACAGCAGGGCACTCAGCCTGCTTCCAGACCCCAACAGCAGGGCACTCAGCCTGCTTCCAGACCCCAACAGCAGGGCACTCAGCCTGCTTCCAGACCCCAACAGCAGGGCACTCAGCCAGGTGGCAGAGCACCTAGCCAGTTGTCAGAACCTGGCAGCATGGTATCTAACAGACTGAAGGACTATCAATTTTCAAATGTACTTTTTATCATATTATAGAGCACTTTTAAAGCAGAACAGGTTGCTTTCAACCAAACTATAAACACATCATATGGCTGGTATCATGGCTGATCACCATGAGAACTGCAGATCAAACAGAAATAAAAATGGAAGTTTCCTTGCTTGTAAAGGATAAGAGGTCAGTAGAAGCAATATTAACCACCAACAATGGTGTCAGTGGACACAATAAT
This sequence comes from Aquarana catesbeiana, assembly GCF_042186555.1. Classification (NCBI taxonomy): domain Eukaryota; kingdom Metazoa; phylum Chordata; class Amphibia; order Anura; family Ranidae; genus Aquarana; species Aquarana catesbeiana. Next base: position 301,073,374 of record NC_133332.1, on the reverse strand, counting down.
ACCTGGACCTAGGTAGTATTACGCCTATTTGGATGCACTGTGCCCGCACGGGTGTGCTAGAGAGCCGCAACCTGGGAGCTGCCTTGCAGCGCAACATCCACACCTCCAGTGGCTCTGGTGAAGACCAGGTGGCTCCTTAGACCCTGTGACTCTGGTACACCTCTGTTTGCATGCGGTCACACTGCTCCAACTCCAAAAAATAGCCACAAAAATAGCTGAATTAAAAGAAAAATGGAGTCCATTCAAAGATACGTCAGAATACAAAGAAAAATCTGCTCAAATACAAAGGTTTTTGGCTAAAGCTGATAAAGACATCAAACATAAAAAACCTAAAAATACCAAAGGGATTGGAACAACTATAGAGAAAACAAAGTACTTTTTATCATATTGTAGGGCACTTTTAAAGAACAGGTTGCTTTCAACCAAACTATAAACATATCATATGGCTGGTGTCATGGCTGGTCACCTATACAACACCATGAGAACTGCAGATCAAACAGAAATGAAGATGGAAGCTTCCTTGCTTGTAAAGGATAAGAGGTCAGTTGGACGCAATAATAACCACCAACAATGGTGTCAGTGGGTGCACCTTGTGTGTAAACATCAGAAGAGCATCTACGGTCTTCAACAATCTGCAAGGATGTGGAATGTGAAAGTGAACAAAGTACTTACTAAAGAGGGATTCTCAAGATGTAAAGCAGACGGGGGTCTCTACTCCAGGAATCAAGACAGATGGATATACATCCTTATCTATGTTGATGACATTATAACCTGTTTTGAACAAGAAGGGGATTACAATCAGAAAGTTCACAAGCTGAAAGAAAATTTTGAAATCAAAGAACTTGGGAACATTAGCTACTATCAGAGAAACTTCAAGAGTTTGTTTCCATGTCTAGCAACAAATTCCAATGCAAACCAGGACTAATACGCACTGTAGCAGAGCGTCCCAGAGAGAGCCAGGAAAAGTCCACTTCGAGGTTTATACATCTCCCAGGCAATTTTTCAGGGCAATGGCTGGTGTTAGTGCTTCAATCATCCCCGGCACCAAGGTTGGTATGGTGTCAGGAGTCAGGATGATTGAAACACATTATTTCTATCATTACATTGTAATGTAAAATGAAATGGTTCAACTCACCATAATGCAGAATCATTGGGAGCCCTGAGCGTGTCACTTGCCACCATCGCTTGTCACTTGCCACTATGCCTGCCACCAGATGGAGATGTCACTTGCCACGCTGCCTGGCTGCCACCAGATGGAGATGTCACTTGCCACTATGCCTGCCACCAGATGGAGATGTCACTTGCCACGCTGCCTGGCTGCCACCAGATGGAGATGTCACTTGCCACGCTGCCTGCCACCAGATGGAGATGTCACTTGCCACGCTGCCTGGCTGCCACCAGATGTTGATGTCACTTGCCACGCTGCCACTAAATGGAGATGTCACTTGCCACGCTGCCTGGCTACCACCAGATGTTGATGTCACTTGCCACGCTGCCTGGCTGCCATCAGATGGAGGAGGGCGGAACAGCAGTGCGGGCAATGAGAGATGTCACCTCTCTCCACCGCCGCCGCACCGCTGACATTACTTCTCGATCTTTTCAAAAAAATGGCGCCGGGTGGCGCAATCACGCTACTGCGCATGTGCTGCCCGGCCGTGCATGTACGAGCCTTCCCAAGCCCGGCCACTTCGGAACGGCGCATGCGCAGTAGTGGGCGGCTCGCGGCCATCTTTTCTAAGGGTACCGGTGCCCTTAATCGACTTTAACGGGCAGCCCGAAAGGGGGGGTGGCCGCGAAGTCGCCGCAGGAGCGGCGCCGCCCCTGCACCACTGCCGCTCCGAGGCCTGGCCTTGGTGGCCTTGTGGCAAATCTGGCCCTGGGAATATCCACAAATACCAAGCCAGACTAGTTGCCAAGGGTTGCTCTCAGAAATTTGGTGAAGATTATGACGAAACTTTCACTCCACCATCAGAGCACTTCTTAGCATTGCAGCCAGAAAGGGCATGCAAGTGAAATACCTAGACATGGAGACATTAAGGAAGATCTCTAGATAGAGCGACCACCAGGGTTTGAGAAAGGGGACAACCTTGTGTGTAAACATCAGAAGAGCATCTACGGTCTTATACAATCTGCAAGGATGTGGAATGCGAAAGTGAACAAAGTACTTACTAAAGAGGGATTCTCAAGATGTAAAGCAGACCCCCGTCTCTACTCCAGGAATCAAGAAGACAGATGGATATACATCCTTATCTATGCTGATGACATTTATAACCTGTTTTGAACAAGAAGGGGATTACAATCAGATAGTTCACAAGCTGAAAGAAAATTTTGAAATCAAAGAACTTGGGGACATTAGCTACAATCTGGGTATCCAAATAGAGAGAGAAAAAGATGGAAGTTCTCAGAAAATCTGCGAAATCTTGCAACAATTCCATATGCAATATGCAAAGAAAGTGAAATGTCTATGGAACCAGGCTATCGAAAGAGCACTGAAGGAGAAAACTTGCTACCCAACAATGATACGTATCACAGAGGAATTGGTAAGCTGCTATATGTTGCCACTGTGACAAGACCAGACATATTTGCAGCACTGGGATCCAGCGTCATCCTCACCTCCCCATTCCCAGGTTTTTTCCTCCCACACTTAAAAAACTTTCCTCGCGTTGGTGGTGCAGTGGTGAGCATAGCTGCTTATCCAGCAGCTGACCCGGGTTCGATTCCCGGCCAATGCAATTGCCAACATGGCTGCCTCGACCGCTAACCACTTTGTGTCCCCAGGGAGAAATCTGCTGTGCAAATTAAATGCTGATGGAATAAAATTTAAATCAAAAGGAATGTGTTTATGTATGTGTTTTGTTAAGCATTTTGAATAATATATTTTTTTGCACAAGAAAATGATTGTTTTGTATTCTCATTTTCAGCCAGTAGGTGGAGCACTCAGCTAATTTTCAGGTATTTTCTAGGCTATCCTTAGCAACTTGGCTGAAAAAAAGCCTGCTGTTTACTATATAGTATTTACTATATACTATATAGCTCTCTCTAACACTAACCCTCCCTATAACCCCAATACTATCCCTCCCTATATCCCCAAGAATAACCCTCCCTGTAACCCCAATACTAACCCTTCCTATATCCCCAAGAGTAACCCTCCCTGTAACCCCAATACTAGCCCTCCCTATATCCCCAAGAATAACCCTCCCTATAACCCCAATACTATCACTCCCTATATCCCCAAGAGTAACCCTCCCTGTAACCCCAATACTATCCCTCCCTATATCCCCAAGAATAACCCTCCCTGTAACCCCAATACTATCCCTCCCTATATCCCCAAGAATAACCCTCCCTGTAACCCCAATACTATCCCTCCCTATATCCCCAAGAATAACCCTCCCTGTAACCCCAATACTATCCCTCCCTATATCCCCAAGAATAACCCTCCCTGTAACCCCAATACTATCCCTCCCTATATCCCCAAGAATAACCCTCCCTGTAACCCCAATACTATCCCTCCCTATATCCCCAAGAATAATCCTCCCTGTAACCCCAATACTATCCCTTCCTATATCCCCAAGAATAACCCTCCCTGTAACCCCAATACTATCCCTCCCTATATCCCCAAGAATAATCCTCCCTGTAACCCCAATACTATCCCTCCCTATATCCCCAAGAATAACTCTCCCTGTAACCCCAATACTATCCCTCCCTATATCCCCAAGAATAACCCTCCCTGTAACCCCAATACTATCCCTCCCTATATCCCCAAGAATAACCCTCCCTGTAACTCCAATACTATCCCTCCCTATATCCCCAAGAATAACCCTCCCTGTAACCCCAATACTATCCCTCCCTATATCCCCAAGAATAACCCTCCCTGTAACCCCAATACTATCCCTTCCTATATCCCCAAGAATAACCCTCCCTGTAACCCCAATACTATCCCTCCCTATATCCCCAAGAATAACCCTCCCTGTAACCCCAATACTATCCCTTCCTATATCCCCAGGAATAACCCTCCCTGTAACCCCATTACTATCCCTCCCTATATCCCCAAGAATAACCCTCCCTGTAACCCCAATACTATCCCTCCCTATATCCCCAAGAATAACCCTCCCTGTAACCCCAATACTATCCCTTCCTATATTCCCAAGAATAACCCTCCCTGTAACCCCAATACTATCCCTTCCTATAGGTAGGGGAAAGGGTAATAGACAACTTCAATTTTTTCTTCTTAGCTTTAGAGAGTAGTTTTCTCTGGGGACTCTCAACTAGCTCCTTCACTGAGGTCCCTTTGAGTTTCCTGCCGGCTTTTGGAAAAGCAGCTTCTGTAAGGCTTTTAGAGCTTCAGTGAGTAATGGTGGACTGATTCCAGCCTTGGGGCACTCAGCCCGGAAGTGTACAATTTCCCCACAACATTTTTTCTCTCGCACTCCAGAAAGCTTTGATCCCTCTTGATGAAATCCTTGTTCTTGAACCTTTGCTTGGGTTTCCATTACTCGCATTAGAGCATGATACATCTGAGTTTGGGCTTGGGCTACCTGGGTCATCAATTAAGCTGGACAAAGTTCAGCAACTGGCTTGTTAGTATCAGGGACAGCCAGCCCAGCCTGCTCTGACTCAGTTTCACTGTCCTCATCTGAGAAACCTGCTTCAACAGGACAGTTCCGGCAACTACTTTCTCCATCTTAGTAGCAATAGAGCTCAATTCTCTCGTTCCTTGGCTCTTTTCTTCCAACAGGGCCTCTTCTTCCCATACTTCCCTTATCAACTCAGGATATGTGGGTACCACCTTGGTTCTCTTCAGGAGTAATTTTTTTTTTTTTTAACAGAGAATTTTTTATTAAACAAATCAACATTACAATACTAGAAATTAGTACAATCATTACGGTGAGAATAATGACAACAAGATTTTCCCTTAAGCGATATCCACTACTTATCAGATGTTCCAGTTGTGCAAATGTCAGAAATTACACTCAACGATACTCCTCATGGCATCATAACATTATAATCTCTTAGATAAGATAAGGTAAATAACCCAGTATTCAAACAAATCCTGATAGGGGTGATGGGGGGGGGGGGAATAGGGGGGGGAGAAAAAGAGGGGGGGAAGGGAGGGAGGAAGGGGTGGGGATGAAGGGAAACGGGCACGAGAAGAATAGACATGAGATATACGATGTCCTCCACTATGTTTCACGTCCTACCTATGGGGTAGGGGGTTCAGGATCTCCGGAGGCGTCCACCCAGGATGACCAGATTTTATCAAACTTCCCCGGGCATTGCCTACTTTCATACATCAATCTATACAGGGGGAGTACCTTATTCACCGACCTTATCCACGAGGCTAGGGTAGGAGGCTCCACCAGTTTCCATCACAGTAGAATTTCCCGCCTAGCGTAATACAATGTGAAGGTTAGACACAATTTACTATACCCATCTCCCTCAACATCCTCCAGATGACTGAGCAATAGTATTTGGGGATCCACCGGCAAGTTTGAGCCTATGACGTTACTTAGTGTAGAGGCCACTGCCGACCAGAAGGGTCGGAGTTTGGGACAAGACCAGACCATGTGCCAAAAAGTGCCCACCTCCTGCCTGCATCTCTGACAGTTGGGATCTCTTTGATGGTAGATGCGCGCCAATCTCTGTGGGGTGAAATACGCTCTGTGTAGGAACTTAAATTGTATAAACCTGTCTTTTGCAGCGATCATGGAGGGAATGTAGGAGATTAAACACTCCTTCCATTCCTCCTCATCCAAAGAGGGAATGTCAGCCCTCTACTTCTCCCAGGTTTTAGTTAGTTTGGCATCATACTCCACTGTAAGGTATAGGTATAGTGTTGAGAGAGGCTTACCCATCACACTGGAAGTCAAGAGCCGTTCAATGGAGTCTGGTTCCAGAGTGCGGGGGTAGGGAACTGAGCCTCAAAGGCGTGCTTCAGCTGCCAGTATCTGAATTGGAAGGAGGACGGGATAGCAAAGGATTGCCTCAGGGCTTGGAAAGTCATAAGCCTGCCATCTTTAACTATATGTTTTAATGTAAGTATTCCCTTTTTTGCCCAGAGAGAGGGGTCTGGTATAGTGTAAAAGTGGGGGAGCATAGGATTACCCCATAGAGGCATGTGAGGCGAAATGTAGTTGGGCTTCCCATATATTTTCCTAGCCTCCTGCCAGACCCTCACAGTGGTTCGCATCGGAGTTGTCATGGACAAGCTGGCTCTGAGACCACGAAACGGGAGATTGCTCAGGGCAGCAAAGGAACCAAGAATGGCTGCCTCCAGAGTGACCGCCGGATTCTGCGTGGGCTGGGAGAACCACCACCGAATCGTGACCAGGACCACTGCCCAGTAGTAGATTTGAAAATTCGGTAGCGCCAGTCCCCCCCCCCCTCCCCGAAAGTGGGAGATATAAGATCTGCTTGCCCACCCTGGGTGGCCTCCAAGCCCAGACAAAGTGTATCAGCAGACTCTCCAGCCTTCGGAAAAAAGTCCTAGGATCAATGCCCTTTTTAAGAATAATCTCTCCCTTCTGTTGATGGGTGTGATTGAATTTGTACTTCAGATCTGCAGTTGTTTCCACTCTTCCGAATACAGCATACTAAGCATCTATGTAGTCCATAGCAACATAGGTTCTCTTTCCCATTCTCAAGTTATGGATTACATCGGCAGCAGGGCCTTAAAGACTCTCACTGAGCCACTGTTGTTTCACAGCCTCGGGAACACTCCACTCCTCCATAGTTTAAATGGCCAGACTCATCTAGGTCTCAAACTCATCTTCACCAACAGGGGTTGGCAACTGCTGTAAGAAAAATCTGAGCCTCCAGTAACTCTGAATTGCATTCCCAGATCCATTCTTCACTAAGCCATCGACTAGCAGGCTCATATCAGTGTAGAAGGAAACAGGGGGGGCACCGGCCCCAGTGGAGTCTCTCCCAACCACTCCTAAGTCTCTCTCCTGGGCCCTCGGTGGTGGCTGCCTCTCCACAGTCTCTCCCCCCACTTTCAGTGGGATCACCCTGGCAGTGACCCCTTCAGCCAGGTGTACCTCTTCTTCCTGAAAGCACACAGGTATCTATTCCTGCCACTCCAACGGTACCCTGATTTAATCCAAGTCATGCTCAACTTCTACATCCATGATGTAGGCCCTCAGTCCTGGGGCTAGAGCTCTCACCCACTACCGAATCTCCTTTTCAGTGCAATCACTTCCTGAGATCTCTAGGACAGTGCTTCGCTCCACTCGGGCTCCCTGGGCCCTACCCCAAGCACCTGCAGCCATAGAAGCTGCCTCCCACGTGGATCGTGGCTCTTGTCTAGGTTGGCTAGGGTCGGATGCAGACCCCAAATGTAGCACAGCCCCCTTGAGGACTGCTTGGAATTACATGTTCTTCTGCATCACCATGATCCTACGAACATTCTAACCCACCTGACACTCTGGTTACAGACATCTTCCACAACAACTTTAAATGACATGTCACACAAGTCAAATATGTTTATATTATGTACACTTTTATTGGAGTAAGTAATGTGGTATTGATACACAGAAGAGGGAAATTGGTCCGCGAGTGCTGCATAACAGCCCAGACTCGGAAGAATATTTTCCATAGAAAGGCAGCTTGAAACAATTTAACAGCACAAAAACACAATTTACACATATGTACAACGAATTACCACTTGAAGCATAATCTGTAAAGGCAGTATAAGGTTAGCTATCTAGGACAGGCAGTCTCACACTAAAGGGGAACCCCAGGCCAGCCTATTCAACCTTTATATCCTAATGAGAGATCACACGAAATAAGGGATAGAATGGGGCCCTTTAAACGGTAATAACAGCAGTGTCCAAGATGCAGGCCTGATAGTCTTCACCAGCAGCTGGAGCTCATTAGATTGCATCCACTAAGGCACAATGGTGTGATAATAGCCGAAGTGCTTAAAAAGGTTAGTGATATTTCTTGAAGTGGTTGCTAAGTAAAGGTGTCTATGTACAGTGTTCCAATCAGTAATGCAATAGTGTTCCCAAGTTAAAGGTGTCTGTACACAGTATTCAGATAAAGTAGCAAGGAAGGTTTGCAAAAGATGGGCAATTGCCCTCTCACCAACGACCAGACCAGCTTACACCTTGCAGACAGCGATCCTGGAAGAGAAACAGCTTTGCCTTCAGCAAAACGACCAGTGATGACTCATGGCTGATGGACGCGAGCGACTGTAGTGCAAATCTGCTGGGTGGGTGCCGCATGGATGTTCCGACGAACAGCAGGCAGGCTTAGGCCCTCCGGGGCCAGGTTGGAATCACTTGATCACCGTGTGGTAGACCGCAGCCTCTCTCCCCGCACAGGGAGATGTGCACACAGCAAGGCCCAGGAAGAAGAGAGTGTGGCGCGGATCTCTAGACTCTTTTTATAGTTCCTCCCAGGAGTCTTTTTGGGTTGTAGCAAGGATCCCTGGGATGTGTGATCCAGATGTCATGTTGGCCAAAGAAAACCCCGGTCTGATAGACTACTAATCCCACAATCATTTCTGGTCGAGCTCACAGATGTGATGACAGTCACTGGCACCCAGCACTAAAGAAATATGTCTATAGGTGAAGAATGATGGGGAATTACACCATATTATGATTGTAGTCCACATCGCTACATTTATATCTGGTTGCGCTGCACCTTTTGATTGTCTATACCCAGATAGAGTACAATATGGGACCCTGACCACATGCCCTGAGTAAAATTATAAGAAGGAATGATAAAGGTCAAAATAAAGAAGTAGAAAGGGAAAGAGGGCCTTTAGACCAGCAGGAGAAGAATAAGAATAAAGAGGAGAAGCAGCAGGGAAAGAGGACAGGAGAGAGGGAGGCTGTCTGCTCTACACCAGGGCAGGAGGTTATCCGAAGTTCCGAAGTAGGAATAAGGTTTTACAAACCTATGGTTCCATGAGCATAGAGTCAAAATGTGAAGGGGGAAATGATCCACACATGGTTGCCAGATTTTCAGATGCAGTGGGATCTTATCTAAAATGGTTACCTCAATCTTACTGTGGATCATAGCTTGGGTGACCCTATTTTTAGTCTCTACAGGGCAGAGAGATGAAGATTTCCAGGCTTTTGCTATAGTCTGCTTAGAAGCTGTAATAACGTGAATAGCAAGTTTCGATTACGAGGTCGGGTGGGCAATATTGATTGGCAGAACACCCCCTTGTTCGGTTTGCACCAGAACATCTCGAACAGGGAAAAAGTTCTACCTAACATGCAAACTCTATTAAAGTCTATGGGACACAAACATGAAAAGTCAAAAGTCCTCATTTAAAGGCTTATATGCAAGTTATTGCCATAAAAAGTATATGAGGACCTGGGTATTGCCCTGTATCAATGCAAAAAAATGTTTTTTTAAATTGATAGTTTTTAAAAAGAGCAATGGATTTTAATGATGCTTAAAGTGAAACAATAAAAATTAAAAATTATTTTAAATATCGTGCCTGGGGGTTCCCTGTAGTCTGCCTGTAAAGTGGCACACCTGTACAATGTATAGAGCCTGCTGCAGCAATACTGACATTTCTAAAGGAAAAAGTGTCATTTAAACTTGCTCACGGCTGTAATGTATTGCTGGCTCTCGGCAATACAGATATAAATAATAAAAAAAAAAAAAAACGACATAGGCCCCCCAAAATCCATACAAAGACCCTTGTGTGAGCATGCAGCCTGGAAGGTCAGGAAAAGGGAGGGTCTGATTGATCGTTTCCCCTCCAACAATACCAGGCCACATTCCCTCACAAGCACCTTGTTCCCATGTTGATAGGGACAAGGGCCTCTTCCCGACAGCCCTCGGCAGTGATTGCCGGGGTCTGTGGCTGGGGGGGCTTAACGGAATCTGGAAGCTGCCTTTAACAAGGGGGCCCCCAAATCCCGCCCCCCCCATGTGAATGGGTATCGGGTACATCGTAACTCTATCCATTCACCAAAAAAAACTGTCAAAAAGTAAGAAACATAGGAAACAGTTTTTGAAAAGTGCTTTATTAAAAAATAGCGTCCCTCGATGTAAGTCGATTAATCACAATGCCCGCTGGACATGAAAAATTGAAAAAAAAAACCCTGCTTTCGCCTCTTGGGAGGCCTCCCGCCATCTACTTCCTCTCCACTTTGACAGCTCTTATATAGGCAAGGGGCAGGGGCACCTGGCTACGTCCCTCGGGGGCACTGCCCCTTCTGACATCAGGTAACATCAGAAGGAGGTGGTGCCATAGGGTGACGTAGCTGGTTGGCCCCGCCCCTTGCCTATATAAGAACTGTCAAAGCGGAGAGCAGGCAGACGGCAGGAGGCCTCCCAAGAGGCAAAAGCTGGATTTTTTTCTCTCTATTTTTCGGGGACAGCGGGCGTCGTCATTGGATTTACATCAAGGGTCACTTTTTATTCTTTTTTAATAAAGGATGTGTCAAAAACTGTTTCCTGTGGGTATTACTTTTTGAAACTTTTTTGGTGAATGGGTAGAGGTACGATATGCCTGATACCCATTCACATAGACTGGGATCTGAGGGACTCCTTGTTAAAGGGGGCTTCCAGATTCCGATAAGCCCCCTGCCCACAGACCCTGACAACCACAGCCCAGTGTTGTCGGCAGGAGGTACCCCAAAGCCCCCCCATGTTGAGGGCAAGCTGCATGGTATGGTTCAGGAGGGGGGGCGCTCCCTCCCCCTTTCCTGGCCTGCCAGGCTGCATGCTCAGATAAGGGCCTGGTGTGGATTTTGGGGGGGACCCCACGCCATTTTTTTTCTTAATTCTGTCATGGGGTTCCTTTTAAAATCCATACCAGACCCAAAGGGTCACCCACGCTGTTTTTTTCCCCAAGTTTTTTTAAATTTATATATTTATTTTATTTTTATTATTTTTTTTTATTCAGCTCTCAGCGGGGAAGCCCTAACAGCCTATTGAGTGTGCGCTCGGTGAGCGAACATCCCGCTAAGTGCTCAGAAAATTTGGGTGTTAGGCGAGTACCTGAATGGGCGATGTTTATGCCAAGCTTATGCTCGGCCCAAACCGTTCGCCCATTTCTAGTGGTGCCTGAACACTGTAACCCCTCACAGTTACTCTTGCTGGGTGCAGGAATGGGCCCTGCTATTAAAAATTAGAAAAAAAATTAAATTACATGCACATGTCAAACAGGTGCAGAAAAGTTGGGCCTTGAGTGTTGGTGAAGCCTGAGCACTGTAACCCCTCACAGCTACTCTTGCTGGGCACAGGAATGGGTCCTGCTATTAAAACTTAGAAAAACATTTTTTTATTACATGCACCTGTCAAACAGGTCTGGTATGGATATTAAGGGGAACCCCACACCCAATTTTTTTTTTTAAATGGCTTGGGGGTCCCCCAGGCCCCCAGGCATTATATACTCTGAACAGCAGTATATATACACTATACGGCCTGTCCTTTATACTCTGCAGAAAATTGGGCCTTAGGTGTTTGTTGGTGGTACCATAACACTGTAAGCCCTCACAGTTACTCTTGTTGTGTGCAGGAATAGGCCCTGCTGTGAAATATTATATCGAGAATAGTAATTACATGCCCGTGTTAAACAGGGGCAGAAAAATTGGGTGGTGGTGGTGGTGCCACAACACTGTAACCCCTCACAGATACTCTTGTTGGGCTCAGGAACAGGCCCTGCTGTGAAATATTAGATCAAAAATTGTAATTACATACCCCTGTTAAACAGGGGCAGAAAAATTGGGCCTTGGGTGTTGGTGCCCCAAACCAAAAACATTATTGGAAGCTAGCATAATCAAGATTCAGAAATAGGACAGGCAACATAGGCAGTCTTCAAGGGATCCCAGATCCTTAGCAAATTTAATCAGTTACATCAGCACCAGGGGCTTGATAGCTGCTGTTTATCCAGGACTGATTCATTTTGATAAATGTCAGCCGGTCAATGGAGTCTGTGGACAGACACACTCTTTTATCCGTGACAAAAACTCGAACAAGCACTGAATGTCTGTTTGGAAAGAATGCTGTATGCAGGACAGGCCAGTAGCTCGATTGCATATTGACCAAGTTCTGGCCAGCGGTCCATCCTCCAGACCCAGTAATCCAGTGGATGCTCAGTTGAAAAGGTCTCCAAGTCTGCTCTTGCCTCTAGATAATCCTGCATCATATGATGCAGACGCTAAAGGCATCGGTCAGCCGGCCGCCTTCTCCACCGTTCTTCCTTTGACCGAACAAAGCCTCAGAAACACGTTGTCCAGGAAATGTTAACCTCCCAGTGTCTGGAAAGGTGTTACACAAATTTTTCTTCAAGGCGTCCTCAAGATGTTTCATCCTCTGCTCCCTCTCTGAAGGCAGGATGAGCTCTACAACTTTACCCTTGTAATGTGGATCATGAAGGGATACCAACCAGTAATGATCCCTCTCCTTGATACCACAAATCCTCAGATCCTTTAACAGGCTTTGCAGAGTCAGGGAGCCCATGCAGCATAAGTTTGAGGAGGCATGGGATTCTGAGTCCTCTGGGTCACTAAGGATGACATTGTCAGGAACTACCTCCTCCCAGCCACGTACAACTCCTGGAGTTTCTGGGGGACTGAAAAACATTAGTGGACAAGGTATGGGGAGAAATACTCCTGCGCTTGTGAAGGCGATTGTTGTGTAACTAGGTAGTATTGTAGAAGGTGGAAAGACTGGAGAAGATGGTAATGCGTGTGCTGCTGCTTCAACTGACCAGGGGTGGTCTGGAGAAGACTGTGTGGAAGGAGGTGGATGGAGGGCATGTGATCAACCACTTACATCAAAACATGTTTGGTTTATTCATGTAAAATGGAATACAAACATATAAATAATACAAATACTATGTTTCGTAAAAACAGGTGACAAAATATGCACTAGATTGTTAAAATTGGGTTATGCCCATGTTGAGGCAGGTATTTAAAATAGGCTGAAGCGTTTTCGAAGGTCCCCAGCCTATTTTCTGAGAGGCATGTTGAGTCCATAGAATATTTTATATTTTGACACAAGTTGCGGGAAAATTACAAACTTTTTTTTTTTTTTGCACAAAGTTGTCACTAAATTATATATTGCTCAAACATGCCATGGGCATATGTGGAATTACACCCCAAAATACATTCTGCTGCTTCTCCTGAGTATGGGGATACCACATGTGTGGGACTTTTTGGGAGCCTAGCCGCGTACGGGGCACCGAAACCAAGCACCGCCTTCAGGATTTCTAAGGGCGTAAATTTTTGATTTCACTCCTCACTACCTATCACAGTTTTGAAGGCCATAAAATGCCAAGATGGCACAAAACCCCCCAAAATTACCCCATTTTGGAAAGTAGACACCCCAAGCTATTTGCTGAGAGGCATGTTGAGTCCATGGAATATTTTATATTTTGACACAAGTTGCGGGAAAATTACAAACTTTTTTTTTTTTTGCACAAAGTTGTCACTTAATGATATATTGCTCAAACATGCCATGGGAATATGTGGAATTACACCCCAAAATACATTCTGCTGCTTCTCCTGAGTACGGGGATACCACATGTGTGTGACTTTTTGGGAGCCTAGCTGCGTACGGGGCCTCGAAACCAAGCACCGCCTTCAGGATTTCTAAGGGCGTAAATTTTTGATTTCACTCACTGCCTATCACAGTTTTGAAGGCCATAAAATGCCAAGATAGCACAAACCCCCCCCAAATGACCCCATTTTGGAAAGTAGACACCCCAAGCTATTTTCTGAGAGGCATGCTGAGTCCATGGAATATTTTATATTTTGCCACAAGTTGCAGGAACATGACAAACTTTTTTTTTTGCACAAAGTTGTCACTAAATGATATATTGCGCACACAGGCCATGGGCATATGTGGAATTGCACCCCAAAATACATTCTGCTGATTCTCCTGAGTTACGGGGATACCACATGTGTGGGACTTTTTGGTAGCCTAGCCACATACGGGGGCCCTGAAAACCAAGCATCGCCTTCAGGATTTCTAAGGGCGTAAAGTTTTGATTTTACTCCTTACTACCTATCACAGTTTTGAAGGCCATAAAATGCCCAGATGGCACAAACCCCCCAAAATGACCCCATTTTGGAAAGTAGACACCCCAAGCTATTTGCTGAGAGGCATGTTGAGTCCATGGAATATTTTATATTTTGACACAAGTTACGGAAAAGTGACAATTTTTTTTTTTTGCACAAAGTTGTCACTAAATGATATATTGCTCAAACATGCCATGGGCATATGTGGAATTACACCCCAAAATACATTCTGCTGCTTCTCCTGAGTACGGGCATACCACATGTGTGGGACTTTTTGGGAGCCTAGCTGCATACGGAGCCCCGAAAACCAAGCACCGCCTTCAGGATTTCTAAGGGCGTAAATGTTTGATTCACTCCTCACTACCTATCACAGTTTCAAAGGCCATAAAATGCCAAGATAGCACAAACCCCCCCAAATGACCCCATTTTGGAAAGTGGACACCCCAAGCTATTTGCTGACAGGCATGGTGAGCATTTTGCAGCTCTCATTTGTTTTTGAAAATGAAGAAAGACAAGTAAAAAAAATGTTTTTTTCTTTTTTTCAATTTTCAAAACTTTGTGACAAAAAGTGAGGTCTGCAAAATACTCACTATACCTCTCAGCAAATAGCTTGGGGTGTCTACTTTCCAAAATAGGGTCATTTGGGGGGTTTGTGCCACCTGGGCATTCCATGGCCTCCAAAACTGTGATAGGCAGTGAAGAGTGAAATAAAAAATTTACGCCCTTAGAAAGCCTGAAGGCAGTGCTTGGTTTTCGGGGTCCCGTATGCGACTAGGCTCCCAAAAAGTCTCACACATGTGGTATCCCGGTACTCAGGAGAAGCAACAAAATGTATATTGGGGTGTAATTTCACATATTCCCATGGCATGTTTGAGCAATATATCATTTAGTGACAACTTTGTGCAAAAAAAAAAAAATTGTCTTTTTCCCGCAACTTGTATCACAATATAAAATATTCCATGGACTCGACATGCCTCTCAGCAAATAGCTTGGGGTGTCTACTTTCCAAAATGGCTTCATTTGGGGGGGGTTGAACTGTCCTGGCATTTTATGCATAACATTTAGAAGCTTATGTCACACATCACCCACTCTTCTAACCACTTGAAGACAAAACCCTTTCTGACACTTTTTGTTTACATGAAAAAATTATTTTTGCAAGAAAATTACTTTGAACTCCCAAACATTATATATTTTTTTAAAGCAAATGCCCTACAGATTAAAATGGTGGGAGTTTCATTTTTTTTTCACACAATATTTGCGCAGCGATTCTTCAAAAGCATTTTTTGGGAAAAAACACACTTTTTTAAATTTTAATGCACTAAAACACACTATATTGCCCAAATTTTTGATGAAAAAAAAAGATGATCTTAGGCCGAGTACATGGGTACCAAACATGACATGCTTTAAAATTGCGCACAAACGTGCAGTGGCGACAAACTCAATACATTTTTAAAAGCCTTTAAAAGCCTTTACAGGTTACCACTTTAGATTTACAGAGGAGGTCTACTGCTAAAATTACTGCCCTCAATCTGACCTTCGCGGTGATACCTCATATGCATGGTACAATTGCTGTTTACATTTGACGCCAGACCGACGCTTGCGTTCACCTTTGCGCAAGAGCAGGGGGGGACAGGGGTGCTTTTTTTTTCTTTTTTATCTTATTTTTAAACTGTTCCTTTCATTTTTTTTTTTATCATTTTTATTGTTATCTCAGGGAATGTAAATATCCCCTATGATAGCAATAGGTAGTGACAGGTACTCTTTTTTGAAAAAATTGGGGTCTATTAGACCCTAGATCTCTCCTCTGCCCTCAAAGCATCTGACCACACCAAGATCGGTATGATAAAATGCTTTCCCAATTTCCCAATGGTGCTGTTTACATCCGGCAAAATCTAAGGCCCCTTTCACACTGGCGTTATTGCGCTAAAAATACCGCCTGCAAACCGCCCCTAAACAGCCTCCGCTGTTTGTTCAGTGTGAAAGCCCGAGGGCTTTCACACTGAAGCGGTGCGCTGGCAGGACGGTAAAAAAAGTCCTGCGAGCCGCATCTTTGGAGCGGTGAAGGAGCGGTATATTCACCGCTCCTGCCCATTGAAATCAATGGGATAGCGCGGCTATACCGCGGTGTACGAGTGGTTTTAACCCTTTTTTGGCCGCCAGCGGGGGGTTAAAACCGCACCGCTAGCGGCCGAATACAGCGGTAAAACAGCGCTAAAAATAGCGCTGTTTTACCGCCGACGCCCCCTACCGCCCCAGTGTGAAAGGGGCCTTAGTCATGAAATGCTCATAGCTTCCAGTTTCTTAGGCCATAGAGATGTTTGGAGCCATTCTGGTCTCTGATAAGCGCTATGGTCAGCTGGCTGAATCACCCGCTGCATTCTCAGGTTCCCTATTGGGACAGGAGAGCCAGAGAAAAGCATGGAAGACGGTGGGGGGGCATTCCCTCCCACTGCTTGTAAAAGCAGTCTAGAGGCTAATTAGGCACTAGGATTGCTTTTACATGAAAGCCGACCGCTGGCTGAAAAGAATGATACCAAGATGATACCTAAACCTGCAGGCATCATTCTGGTATAACCACTCAAAGTCCAGCAACATACCAGTACGTTGCTGGTCTTTGTTGGGCACATATTGTAAACGTTTTTTTCATGCAGCCTGTGGGCTGAACGAAAAAAAGATATTGATCGGTGGGTATGTAGAATGGGTGGGTGGTAGAATACCTCCCTTCATCCACCCACTTCTAATGATGGGCATACATGCACCGTTTATATATGCTGAAGCATGGGGGCATCCTCCCGCAACAGGTAGGAGCAAATCGCTCCTTCACCCACTGTTGCCCCCACGCTTCGGCATATATGCTGAAGTATGTAACTGTGGTGGTGAAATCACCTCCGGCAGCGCTGGAGTCATGGCTTTATGTATCGTGGGAGCAAACGTTGTTGCTCTCAAGATAAATAAATCTGCTCTGCAGCTGAATGGCGTACCTGAAAACAAAAAAATGGTTAACAATAAAACACAGTAAACAGTAAAGTATAAAAAAATTGCATACCTATAAAGCAAACATGATAAAAACATAATAACAATAAAACATTGCAGGATAGAATACAGTAAAAAAGAGCAGAACAATAGGGAGAGAATAGAGAGAGAACAATAAAACGACAACTATTTTTGTTTTTTTTATTTCATATTTTTTTTGTGTTTTTTGTTTTTTTTTTACCTTTTTTTTTTTTTTTTTTTGTTACACTTTTTTTTGTAACTTTAACTTTTGTAACTGGTACCAGGTTTGGGTCTCTCAAAATGCGATGGCATCTTGGGAGACCCTTTGAAAGTGTGTCCTAGTCTGTGCAGTGCTGTACCTTATGCTAATATTCAACTAGTGTATGGTAGCGTTCAAAACATTCACCAATGCAAAGACCAGGATTGTCAGGACAATAATACTGGGTGTCATGACTATATCCGCGCTTGCTGCAGACACGAAATCTTTTTGGGGGGCTCGTTGGGTAGGGGTACTCGGGAGGACATAAAGAAAATGCCCTGCATTTGGTTGGGGAAGGTGAGGCGGAGCACCGGCTGGAAACAGAAGGGCTCTGACGATCTCTTCTTGGAATTTAAGGAAGGATCCAGTCCATCCTGAATCTCTGTATAGCACATAAGCGTTCAGCAAAGCCAATTGAAATAAATAAACAGACACTTTTTTTGTACCAGCGTCTGGCCTTATGGGCAACTAGGTACGGCGCCAACAACTGGTCGTTGAGGTCCACCCCTCCCATGTTAAGGTTATATTCATGGACACAGAGGGGTTTCTCCACAACACCAGTCGCCGTAGTAATTTGGACCGTCGTGCCTGCATGAAGGGATGTAAGAACGAAAACATTCTTATTATTCCTCCACTTCATAGCGAGCAAATTATTACACTGCAAGCAGGATCTCTCCCCCAGCCTAAGACGGCAATCTACAATCTGCTGGGAAAAGCCCCGGCGATTAGATCGCACGGTACCACATGCTCCAATCTGATGATCAAAAAGGTGACTAAAAAGTGGCACGCTCGTGTAATAATTGTCCACGTACAAGTGGTACCCCTTTCTGAATAAGGATGACACCAAGTCCCACACAATCTTGCCAGCGCTTCCTATGTAGTCAGGGCAGTTTGTCGGTCCTATGTGACTATCTTTTCCCTTGTAAACCATAAAACTACATGTATAGCCTGTGGCCCTGTCACAGTGCTTATACATCTTGACCCTGTATCTGGCACGCTTGCTGGGAAGGTACTGTTTTAATGACAAGCGGCCAGAAAACTTAATCAGGGACTCATCAACGCAGACAACTTGATGGAGAGTAAACAAGTCTGCAAAACGTTGGTTAAAGTGGTTCATGAGGGGCCGAATTTTGTAGAGCCGATCGTATTCAGGGTCTCCACGAGGACGTCAGAGTTCATTGTTGTTGAAGTGCATGAACCGCAAAATCGGCTTGTATCGTGTCCTGGCCATGGGAGCAGAGAACACGGGCATATGGTGAATTGGGTCAGTGGACCAATATGACCGCAACTCACTCTTTTTGGTTATGCCCATGAGGAGGGAAAGGCCCAGAAAGATCTTGAATTTGGAAACCGTACTTGGTTTCCAATCTCTGGCAAGGGAGGACTGGGGAATAGTGGCGATGTGTTGACCAGCGTACAAATTGCTTTGGTCCACAATAGATCTATAGAGATCTTCGGTGAAAAACAGTGAATAAAAATCCAGTGACGTAAAATCAACTGTTTCCACCTAAATGGCAGGTTGGCCAGTGAATGGGGGAAGTACGGGGTTCCCAATTAGGATTGGCGAATGCAGCAGGAAGGGCACTATGGGCACGACGGGCCTGTGTTCGTCTTCTTGGTGGCAGCGGGACACTACTTGTGCTTGCCAACCCGCCAGCTTGAACTGCACTTCTGGGACTCGCCACGTCACCACGTGTTACTGCAGTGCTGGATGTACGACCAGGGTGTACTAGGCCGCTGGTGCTTGCCAGTTTACCAGAAGGAATAGCAGCGCTTGTACTTCTCTGCTTCTACTTCTCGAGGGACTTGCGGTTCTTGCACATCAAGGACAGAAGAAGAAATTCGGGGTCTGGTACGCCTGACCTTGGCAGGGACCAAAACTCTGTTGTCAGAGCTATCTGTCATGGAGCCGCTGTCGTCTACAGGATTGTATTCTGAGCCTGAATCTGACAGATGAGAGACTTCCTCTTCACTATCTGTCATGCTCAGAAACGTGTAGGCCTCTTCACTAGTGTACCTTCGATTTGCCATTTTGGGCTCTAAATTTAGTGGTACATTAGTGAGACTCACAGGCAAAAAAGCTGCTGACTGTTAGCGACTGTATCAAAATGCTACCAACAAAAACTGTTAGCGATCACAGGGATCAGGCCTGACTCTGCGAACGCTGCAGTTATGTGTGTTTAGTGTTTTGTAAGTGACAGTGAACGATCAATACTGCACTTGGGTGGGCTGGGCAGGGCTGGGCCGAGGGGCAAAACGTAGGTGCTAGCAGGAATCTGGGCTGATCCCGCTAACACTGCATTTTTGGGAACCCTAAACTGCTGGGGACGCTAGTATAGATCTGATCGGGTCAGATATTGATCCGTTCAGATACTATACCACTAAGGGAGGTGTATGGTGCGTGCGTGGGTGTTAGTGGTACTGGCGCTAACCTGACGCTGCCTGGGGCAGACCTTATCTGACCCTAAAACTTAACTTATATCACCGCTGGGCGATTAGGGGGTTAAACCTTTATAAGGTAATAAACGGCGGGTGCCCTGAAACTATAATAAACAAACTAACTAACCAGCGTCACCCATAACAGTTATACAGTGATCACTGGTGAAAGGGTTAACTAGGGGGCAATCAGGGGGTTAAAATCTTTATTAGGTAATATATGGGGGTCCCTGTCTCTATAAAACACTGATGGCGAACCTATATACTTACCTCCCTAGCTAGCGTCACCTGTGACACTAATGCAGCGATCAGAAAAACGATCGCTTAGTGACACTGGCGACGGAGGGTGATCATGGGGGTTAAAACTTTATTAGGGGGGGTTAGGGGGGTACCCTAGACCTAAAGGGGGATAACCCTAACTGCCACTTATAACTGTCACAAACTGACACCAATGCAAAAAAAAAACTGCTATTGGTGTCACTGTGACAGGGGGTACAGGGGGGTGATCGGGGAGTGATGGGGGGTGAAAAGTGTGCCTAGTGTGTTCTACTGTAAGTGTAGTGTTGGTGCAACTCACATTGATGTCTTCTCTCCTTGGCGCCGGAACGAAAAGACCGGCTCGAGGAGAGATGACATCACTTCCTCTGCCGCTGTTTACATTACAGCAGCAGAGGAAGATTTTCATTCGTTGGGAGCGATCGCGAGGGGGTGGCCACGAATGAGTTGCCTCCCCCTCAGCCTGGATCGCTCCCCTAATGAAGCTGACCGCTTCGGGCACCGGGGGGGTGCGATGCGCTCCCTGCCCGCGGGAGGCAGATCACGTACCAGGTATGTGATTTTGCCTGCCCGTGCCATTCTGCCGCAGTATATCTGCGTTAGGCAAGTGGTTAACAATTCCAAACACAAGACTTAATGGTTCGTCCACTTTCACTACAATCGCTCCTTGTAGTTCTCCAATACACTGAGCTCCCGGTCTCTCACTAGACCCACTGATACACTATCACTGAATCCCTTGAGCTCCTTCAATCGTAATGGTGGGATCTTCCTCAAGCGTCACCCCCGCTTCTCTGCTGGGTCCCTGGCTTGGCAATCTAGATACCTCTTAAGCTTCACCCACGCTGGCCTGCTCATTCCCTAGCTTGACACACAAGGCTGCTCTGCAAGCATCACCTCCACAAGCATCACCTCCGCTGGCTGGGTCCCTAGCTTGATTCCCACTGAAGTTTCCCAATTCTTCACCGTCCCTGGTTGGTGAGAATTCTGCTCTGGTACTTGCTTCAGTTACTCACTGTGGATCCTAGTAATAAGGCAGATAGTCCCTTCCTGGTGACAGCTTCCCCTCTACCTCTGACTAAGACATGTTCTCCGTCCGACAGAACCGTCACTTTTGGTTAGACTGCAAGCCGCAATCCCAACCCCCTGCTGCTCTCTTGCTTCTGGATAGCCCCTTTAGACAGCCTAGCAGTCAGATGTGCCCGAGATAGGCCCAATCTCCGGCCTAGCAGCCCGGGCAATACAACACACATCCACCCAGATAGCCGTCCAGGTAACACAGAACACAGAACACCTGACCTCACCCGAATATAAAGGCCCTCCCAGCAGGCCAAGGGATTTGAGAAAACACCTGCCCATTGGCTGAGATACCCCATATACCCATAACCTGACTTGGGTTGCCCTTCTCATATCTAGTACCACCAAGTACCCAGCCACCTAGAAGTAGAAGAGAAAAGTGCAACAAGGCCAAACTTAGGGAGAAAATAAATGAACCTCTAGCAATCAACCAGGCTAACTACTTCTGGCAAATAAATTTGTGAGGAGCATCCCTGCCTAAACACCAGGGTGTTACATCCTCCCCCTGCCCAAAAAAACAAAGTCTCAGAGATTTCAGAAAAATAATTTGAGCTCCCAAGCATGAGAGCAAATGTCCTGGCAAAAACTGGGATGGGTGGGGAAACAGGGAAAGAATAACAAGTAACAGTGTATTTGGCATTCCACATGAAATAAACATGGTATTAGACACATGAGATAGTAGATCACATATGACAAGGAAATATCAAAAATAGTTATGTACACTTTTAAAAGTAAGCAAGAGCAATGGTATTGCTTCCTGACTATCTAATATATACAATAATAACAAGATATAGAAAGGATTAGGGTTGTTGTCCAGTTAGATCCCTGTCTCTCCTTAGCCAAGGAGGACGCGCTGACTCAGCAACAACTGAAAGAATAAACAGCAATGCAAAATGCATCCTATCCTATAGTAACATGGTGCAGTATTATACATACGTGATTAAGCAAGTTTCAATTGTCCTCAGCTGAAAACAGCATACAGTGAGGGAAAAAATTATTTGATCCCCTGCTGATTTTGTACGTTTGCACACTGACAAAGAAATTATAGGTCTATCATTTTAATGGCATGTTTATTTTAACAGTGAGAGACAGAATAACAACAAAAATATCCAGAAAAACGCATTTAAAAAAGTTATAAATTGATTTGCATTTTAATGAGTAAAAAAACATGACTTAGTACTTGGTGGCAAAACCCTTGTTGGCAATCACAGAGGTCAGACATTTCTTGTAATTGGCCACCAGGTTTGAACACATCTCAGGAGGGATTTTGTCCCACTCCTCTTTTGAAGTTGTTCTCCAAGTCATTAAGATTTCCAGGCTGACGTTTGGTAACTCAAACCTTTAGCTCCCTCCACGTATTTTCTATGGGATTAAGGTATGGAGACTGGCTAGGCCACTCCAGGACCTTAATGTGCTTCTTCTTGAGCCACTCCTTTGTTGCCTTGGTCATGTATTTTGGGTCATTTTCATGCTGGAATACCCATCCACGACCCACTTTCAATGCCCTGGCTGAGGGAAGGAGGTTCTCACCCAAGATTTGACAATATATGGCCCCGCCCATCGTCCCTTTAATGCGATAAAGTTGTCCTGTCCCCTTAGCAGAAAAAAAGCCCAAGGCATAATGTTTCCACCTCCATGTTTGATGGTGGGGATGGTGTTCTTGGGGTCATCGGTAGCATTTCTCCTTCTCCAAACACAGCGCGTTGAGTTGAGTTGATGCCAAAGAGCTTGATTTTGGTCTCATCTGACCACAACACTTTCACCCAGTTCTCCTCTGAATCATTCAGATGTGCATTAGAAAACTTCAGACTACATGCACTTTCTTGAGCAGGGGGACCTTGTAGACGCTGCAGAATTTCAGTCCTTCACGACGTAGTGTGTTACCAATCGTTTTCTTGGGGACTATGGTCCCAGCTGCCTTAAAATCATTGACAAGATTCTCCCATGTAGTTCTGGGCTGATTCCTCAACGTTCTCATGATCACTGAAACTCCAAGAGGTGAGATATTGCATGTAGCTCCAGACCAAGGGAGATGGACACTTTCCCTTTAAGAGAGTGCTCCTAATCTCAGCTCGTTATATAGAAGACAACTGGGAGCCAGAAATCTTGCTTGATAGGGGATAAAATACTTATTTCACTCATTACAATGCAAATCAATTTATAACTTTTTTGAAATTTATGGATATTTTTGTTGTTCTGCCTCTCACTGTTAATATAAACCGACCATTAAAACTATAGACTGATCATTTCTGTGTCAGTGGGCAAACATAGAAAATCAGCAGGGGATCAAATACTTTTTTCCCTCACTGTAGCAGTGTAAATACACTCTATAGAATATTGCATTATTTACATTTTTGGAAGCAGATCCCATCCTCCGTGGAGAATACCACCTTCCTCACATTGATCAACAAACTTATATCAGCACATAAATTGAATAAAGTTCACTCAGGTCAGCACCGCTCACGCCACCTGGTGACCATACTACAAACAGTCAAGACATCTAGTTTAGTCCATTATTCATGAAAAAGAACAAATGCCGCGCTAAAGCAAAAGTATCAGACATTAATATGTGATATACAATATCTCAAGGTACAAATAATTACATGTGTGTAAAAAACAAATGAATCTAGAGACAGAAATAGGTTAGGAGTTAAACCTCTGAAGCGTCCGTATAGGATGTATACCTAAAAAAGTGTCCGTGTAAATGAGTCCATATATCTAAACCGGATATTTATATGTTAATAGTCCACGGATTTAGCGTGAATGATCATACATATAGAAGTCCATGAAATATCGAGTGAATTCAAAAATGTTATACACCTTAAAGTGTAAATAATATGATAATCAAGTGTTGATAGTAGATCCACCACCGTAATTGAAAATGGGGAGGGGCTTACCGGAAGAGGTGGACACAGATGGGTATACACTCACTGTGTCAATAAGGCTTGTATGGCTGTAGATCCCTGACGATGGAGTGGGAGTAGCAAAAATGCTTGTAGAGGGTATACACGGGAAAGGCAAATCCAATCAGGTGTCACCAGCGTGTAAGGGAAAAACATGAAAGTACATAGCGTAATACTGCGTAGATAGCCTTGAGGCAAATGTTAGCACAAATAATTACGTATGAACAGATCCATGAGTTGACCGGTGAAATGAAAAAGATATTAAACACCCAGAAGTGTAAATGACAAAATATTCAGGTGTTGATAGTAGGTCCACCACCATGAGTAAAAGTGGAGGGCTTACCAGAGCAAATGGACACCCACTGTGTTTATTGAGCTTGTATAGCTGTAGATCCCTGGAGATGGGATGAGAGTAGCCAAGGTACTTGTGGAGGGTATATATGATGAAGACAAATCCAATCACGTATCCACAGCATATAAAGAAAAAGTATAAAGGCACATAGCGTGATACTGTATAAAAAAGCTATGAAGGCGCACCCCAGATGATGTTACATAGTTACATAGTAGGAGAGGTTGAAAAAAGACACAAGTCCATCAAGTCCAACCTATGTGTGTGATTATGTGTCAGTATTACATTACATATCCCTGTATGTTGCGGTCATTCAGGTGATTATCTAATAGTTTCTTGAAGCTATCAATGCTCCCCGGTGAGACCACCGCCTGTGGAAGGGAATTCCACATCCTTGCCGCTCTTACAGTAAAGAACTCTCTACGTAGTTTAAGGTTAAACCTCTTTTCTTCTAATTGTAATGAGTGGCCACAAGTCTTATTAAACTCTCTTCTGCGAAAGTTTTATCCCTATTGTGGGGTCACCAGTACAGTATTTGTAAATTGAAATCATATCCTCTCTCAAGCGTCTCTTCTCCAGAGAGAATAAGTTCAGTGCTCGCAACCTTTCCTCATAACTAAGATCCTCCAGACCCTTTATTAGCTTTGTTGCCCTTCTTTGTACTCGCTCCATTTCCAGTACGTCCCTCCTGAGGACTGGTGCCTGGTAGGACGAAACGCGTCGGGAACGCTTGCTGACACTACTACACTGCCATTTTTACTCTCTCTCAGCGCTGTATTTTATCTTCACAAATGTGAGTGTTTTACTTTAATAAATACGCTTCATAGCTTTTTTATACAGTATCACGCTATGTGCCTTTATACTTTTTCTTTATATGCTGTGGATACGTGATTGGATTTGTCTTCATCATATATACCCTCCACAAGTACCTTGGCTACTCTCATCCCGTCTCCAGGGATCTACAGCTATACAAGCTCAATAGACACAGTGGGTGTACACCCATCCGTGTCCATTTGCTCTGGTAAGCCCCCCACTTTTACTCATGGTGGTGGACCTACTATCAACACCTGAATATTTTGTCATTTACACTTCTGGGTGTTTAATATCTTTTTCATTTCACCGGTCAACTCATGGATCTGTTTATATGTAATTATTTGTGCTAACATTTGCCTCAAGGCTATCTACGCAGTATTACGCTATGTACTTTCATGTTTTTCCCTTACACGCTGGTGACACCTGATTGGATTTGCCTTTACCGGGTATACCCACTACAAGCATTTTTGCTACCCCCACTCCATCGTCAGGGATCTACAGCCATACAAGCCTTATTGACACAGTGAGTGTATACCCATCTGTGTCCACCTCTTCTGGTAAGCCCCTCCCCATTTTCAATTACGGTGGTGGCTCTACTATCAACACTTGATTATCATATTATTTACACTTTAAGGTGTATAACATTTTTGAATTCACTCAATATTTCATGGACTTCTATATGTATGATCATTCACGCTAAATCCGTGGACTATTAACATATAAATATCCGGTTTAGATATATGGACTCATTTATACGGACACTTTTTTTAGGTATACATCCTATACGGACGCTTCAGGGGTTTAACTCCTAACCTATTTCTGTCTCTAGATTCATTTGTTTTTTACACACATGTAATTATTTGTACCTTGAGATATTGTATATCACATATTAATGTCTGATACTTTTGCTTTAGCGCTGCATTTGTTCTTTTCATCATTTATCACAGGTTAGATCACTTGTTAATGCTAGCTGCTCCTTTCGTTTCTTTGACAGCGCAGTATTTATACATATATTGTTTACTAGTCCATTATTCATATTCATAGTGAGAATTGATCCTTCTATTATAGCCTAATCTAACACTTATAGTCCAAGGCATGCTACAGTTCATCGATTCCCTTCTGGATGAACTACATTTCCCAGCAGTTTCCCTTCTTCTCCGGGGACAAAAAGGCACAGCTGCATTTTAGGCAACAAGCAGCCAGCCGTTAATGCAAGGGACCGTACTTCAGGACATTGGTCCCCTTGCAAAGACATCCTCAGTCTGTCCACGTGACAGCCGGGGACAAAGAAGATTTTCTTCTTAAGAGCAACAACCTGCTGAAGATCACAGATCGCCCTTCAGGGTGGATCATTCCAACAACTTCAAACTTTAGTCAACATGGCTTCAGGTGGGCACTCCATGTATCTGCCGGCAGCATTTAGTCCAGCATAGTTCAGGCAGAACAGCGCTCTGGAATGTTCTCCACCAGCAACATTTTAGATATGTGTGTGAAGTGGCTGTCAGCATATAGTCCTTGACATCACACAACACATTTGTAATCCACAAGGTAATAATACCATTTTGATGAAGTTTCACAAGTAGTAACCGGGGTCGGGTAGAATTACAGTCTCTCCCCGTGCATTCATTGTGGTGACAAATCGATTTAGATCCTTTTTGTCTGGCCGGTAGATGACTACACAATCTAGAATAATCTTCTCGACGTATCCCCAGGTATTTAGAACTGACAGGTATTTCCCGGACATCTTAGGGGACAACTTGAGAAAGTCTGTCTTGAGAGGGATCTGAAGGAATCCACGTATGGCTTCATCTACCAATTGCATTTCCTTTTCGGAAATCTCCTCTTCCAGATGAGGGGGAATGTAGGGGTATAAGTACCAGCAGTCTTCTGCCGCTTTCTTTATAAGTATGCACTGTATTTTTTACAGCTGAGGCAGGGTCTTAGGGTCTCGGGTAGGACCCGAGTGTCTGGAGCAAGCAGAACCGAGCACCCAGCAACCACATAAGACTTATGGTCTGGTTTAAGGCTAGGCATGGGCGTAATCCGACAGGTTTTGAGAAAAATAGTGAAAAAATGAAGCGCTAATAAATAAACACAAAAATCGTGATAAATGTGCCAAATAAATAATACACTCAAAAGTCCATATATAGACAAAGTCCATCTGCAAACAATAATGAGCCTCTGGTGATAAATGATGTGGAGAGAACTGGAAAATAAATGTCCAACACAATGATCCAAGACCAAGTGAGAAATAACCAAGAGTAGTGGAGTAGGGAATATGACTCCGTCCGTAGAGGTAACCTCAAATGGAAAACCATCAACAATTGAATGCCATATGTATGCTCTTACCGGAACCGATGGACTCTAATGTCAGCGACATAGAGACATGTAGGCAGTATGCCACACGGGGCAGATATACGGATAACCGGATGGTTCAGACCTCAAGGATGGGATCCAGGGGAACCGAAGGTGATCTACAAATCGAACTCCAATCCAAGGACTGTCAGGGTAGGATTTTGATGGTAGGTTCGCCAGGGAGACACATCAGCTCAGATCCGGAAAATATGTGGAAAAAATAATGGCTTCCACATAGTGCAGGTAAAAGGAGGTATTTTATTTCTAAAAACTGACTAACAATAAAAGTGAT
This sequence comes from Aquarana catesbeiana, assembly GCF_042186555.1. Classification (NCBI taxonomy): domain Eukaryota; kingdom Metazoa; phylum Chordata; class Amphibia; order Anura; family Ranidae; genus Aquarana; species Aquarana catesbeiana. The sequence continues at coordinate 301,045,629 of NC_133332.1, read as the reverse complement.
CACAAATAAAAAAGGGGCAATGTGGAGAGTGCTGAAACGGTCCAACGCGTTTCGACCAATGGGTCTTCAACAGGGGCATTGAGCTCCTTCGTTCTTTGGTAACCCATTGAGCTCCTTGGTTCTCCTCAAAGGACCTGGCGACGCTAATCAGTGGAGCTGCACTGGCTGATAGCGTAAATTTGCAAACTTACAATAGTAGTAGCAGGTACTTCCTCCTCCTGCACATTATTTGTTAATTCTTCATCACTCTCACCCCACTTTCCAGAGTAAGACAAAGTGTCTGAAAAGAGTTCTGACAAACCATTAGATGGAATGTCCAAATCTGAAATGGTCGAACACTCTTCGGCCGGGATGTAGTTGCGCTTAGTACGCGCCTTAGCTGGCACCACTATGGCATCCCCCTTGACGGCCACTGGCATCACTTCACCAACAGGCACACCGCTCTCACTTCTTGCTGGCTTACCTGGCTCCAGTGCTTTCCTACCGGGTGGTTCGGACATCAGGGTGAGCAGTTGGGCCCGACCACGGCCTTGGGGCGCGGTCAGTGCACTGGGTCCCGGGGTATTCACCAAGACAGGGGTAGCAGCTTTGTGCTTGACTCTGGTGATAACTGACAGGCTCCAGACATCACTCTCAGCCAGAACAGCAACATTTCTATGCCAATCAACCTGTAGGATCTGCTGAGGTAGAGTTGGAGGCACAACCTCAAACAGATGCTCTCCACAGCGTCCATAGACGATTCAAGTCCTCACCTACGTGGTCAGGCCAGAACATTTTTCACAAATCAGTCCTAGAGACTCGTAGCCTCCAGTCGTATACAAGGCAAGCTGGCCCTTTGGTGTATACTGCACTTTAGTGTCACTCAGGACAGGTTTCACGTCGCTTGGACCGAAACAACCACTAGGAGCATACTTTCTCCAATCCGCCATCTCACTCACGAACTGCGCCATCTTTCTCTTCAACCAACAATCAGACACATGTGGCAGCACTTCCTTATCCTCCTCTGTAGAGCAGGAACTCCTCCCCCTGCCAACGGATTGGTGCAATTGTTCTCTGAAAACTGTGACACCTGTCTTCTTCATGCTGCTGCATGCCAAAACTGTACTGGAGTCCATTTTGGAGTCTGTATTAACCCTCATAGCGCTGGTGGGAAGTGTCAAAAGACCAGGCTGATCCTCTCCCCTGAGCAGTGAGACTTGATGGTTCTTTCCCACATTGATAATACACACGACAACACAGTCTAGTAGAGGTGTAAAGGTTACTTGCCATCTTCCCACGGTACCAGATGGAGTCTCAATGAAGCTGAGGCCGGTTGCTATGGATGACTGCTGCAAGGACAATGCCTTAGCCCCACGTTAGGTGTAAAATGTAGCAAGGTCCCAGGCCTCCTTTGGTCTGATGAGAACCTCTAGGGCCAGGGATAGCTGACATCCTTCTGTATGTGGTGGGCTGTGAGGCATAGTGGGTGTAAGATGGTTAAAGTTATTGGGTGCCAGACAATTCTTGAATGCAAAAGAAGTTTTATTGCTCTGAACAACCCTTTTTGTATTTTTGGGGGAGAGAGGGTTAGGGCCAGGACAGTAGTATGTGTTACTCTTGCACTACCACTGAGTAAGTGAGGTGTATTTATAACCAAAACTGCTGCTTTTACTGAAATAGTATATCCATACCTACTAATATAATAGATGTTTAAAGATAGTGAAGCGCTGTTAGTTAAATAATGTGATTCCTATATATATAGGTTGAAATCCTGTGTTATTTAGTGATAACAAATGTGTTCCTGTGTCTACACAATTTGTGCAATGGTTGGTCAACCTAATTGATCACTACCATTAACTAAACATGAAGTCAAACAATTCATATAATTAAAGTGACTTCAGTGCGTAAACAATCCAAAATTCATATGTGTCAGGTCTGGACACCTGGTAATGATCACAGTGCTATATAGTGCTTAGTAGTGCAAACAGATAAAATCTATCTTAAAATTGTAGATAAACCCAACTTGATAACTGATGCTTAACCTCCAAATACATATATTTAAAGTGATACTAGTGCTTAAAAGTCCAACGTTCCCTAGTGTCTCAAAATGGGACACCTAATATTTACATATCAGAAGCCATATTGCAAGTCCATAAATATATTCTTTATATAAAACAATTCTTGTGATTATGCTCTTTCCCTTCAACGATAATTGTAACAATCCATGGTGTGGGTGACAGTAAATCTTACTTCCCGTGTCACCTCTGTGCTCTCTAGCCTCTCACCTTAAGTATGTTAAAAGTCAGCCTAGAATGTAATTCCACGGACAGTGTGTGGTCTCCTCTCGCCTTCCTCTGTGGGAATATCCAATGCTCTTCTCTCACATATGTTAAGTCTCTTTTGCTCCCGGAGGATTTCCTCTAGTATCCTCTTAAATTGGGGGTATGTAAAGAAAAAGAGAAAGGAGAATGCTCTCGTAGTGTAGTACTGTTACAAATAATTTGATTATAATAAATATTAGGTTACACTCACATTAAAAAAGTTTGAACAGCGGCAAAAATCCATGAGCGCTAAGCTCGTTCCTAAAGGGCGTCACTTCCGGTATGCCTCCAATCACGGCCTATATGTTACGTCAGAGTCACGTGACTTCATCAGGGGATCTATGATGTATCTATCAGATTAGGTAGAGTAAAATGGGGTGAGGTGATAAACATCAGGGCATTATCAGCAAATAGACATAGCTTATGATGGCAGGAGGCCACCTCAATGCCTTTGATATCTGGGTTCACCTGAATGGCTAGAGCCAATGGGTTCTAGAGCGGGTGGCTATGACCCAAGGGAGAAAATTAGGGTAGAAACCCCATTTCTGCAAAACCTAATGGAGAGGACACGGTATCAAAGTTTTTTTTTATATCAAGACATAATAGATGAAAGGGAACCTGTTATTTGTGAGCTAGATGTTGTAGGAAGATCACACGTCTAACGTTTGTACTTGCCTGCCGTTGCGAAATGAACAAACCTGGTCTTTCAGTATAAGGCCACCAATAATATTATTAAGTCGCAGTGCGAGAAGTTTGGCTAATGGTTTAATATCCAAATTTAACAGAGATATGGGCCTATAGTTAGACCAAGAGGTATGATCGGTATTAGGCTTGGGGATCATTGAAATAATGGTGGTCAGTGTGTCTCTGCCAAAAGAACATTGTTTTAGAAGGGAATTAAAGGCATTAGATAGAACACATTTTTTGTGATAGGTGGCAGACAGACCGTTGGGGCAGGGGTTTGTTTATGAGGTTTAGGGATTTAATAGCACGCAGAACTTCCTCAACCTAAATAAGGCTCTCCAATGTGTTTCGATTCCCAGTCAAAAGTTTAAGTAGGGATATATCTCTAAAGAAGATGTCAAGTTGGGATAGTGTAGTGCAACATCCGTCTTGGACTCATATAAGTGAGATAAATGTTTACGGAACTCGGATAGCACTTTAACTGGGCCGCTGGTATAAATGTCCTTTGAGACAGCAGGGTTTACGCATCCGATCAGGTTGACGAAGACGCAGAGCCAGGATCGTATCTGGTTTGTTGGCTTTTAGGTACATAGTGTGCCGGGCTCTGCCGATAGATTTTTTGGCTGCTTCTGCCAGGAGTAGATCAAATTCAAGCTTAGCCATTTCTAGCAAAGACTTATAAGTAGGTGTGGGATGAGATTGGAATTGGAGGTGCTGGTAATAGTAAGTATTTTCCAGGTGTTTCAACTTAAGTTTTGTTTTCTCTTTGTTGAGTTGAGAGGAGACACAAATCCACGTGCCCCTGATAACTTGTTTGTGAGCTTCCCACAGTAGAACAGGTGAGATATCTGGTGTGGCATTGTGCAGTAGGTGTTCCTTGATTGCCAGTTGTATATCAAAACAATATGACTTATTAGTCAGATAAGCTTCATGCAGACACCAGGTGCAGTTCGTGGACTGCGGAATTAAGGAGGCTATCAAAGTAATCACTGCACAATGGTCACACCAACGGATTGGCTGGATGGTTGAATGTAATAGATTCGGGGCAGGTGCTATTGGAATAAATACAGTGGGGACGGAAAGTATTCAGACCCCCTTAAATTTTGCACTCTTTGTTATATTGCAGCCATTTGCTAAAATCATTTAAGTTCATTTTTTTATCATTAATGTATACACAGCACCCCATATTGACAGAAAAACACAGAATTGTTGACATTTTTGCAGATTAAAAAAGAAAAACTGGAATATCACATGGTCCTAAGTATTCAGACCCTTTGCTGTGACAATGGTGCTGTCCATTTCTTCTGATCATCCTTGAGATGGTTCTACATTTGAGTCCAGCTGTGTTTGATTATACTGATTGGACTTGATTAGGAAAGCCACACACCTGTCTATATAAGACCTTACAGCTCACAGTGCATGTCAGAGCAAATGAGAATCATGAGGTTAAAGGAACTGCATGAAGAGCTCAGAGACAGAATTGTGGCAAGGCACAAATCTGACCAAGGTTACAAAAAAATTTCTGCTGCACTTAAGGTTCCTAAGAGCACAGTGGCCTCCATAATCCTTAAATGGAAGACATTTGGGATGACCAGAACCCTTCCTAGAGCTGGCCGTCCGGCCAAACTGAGCTATCGGGGGAGAAGAGCCATGGTAAAGAAGAACCCAAAAATCACTGTGGCTGAGCTCCAGAGATGCAATCGGGAGATGGGAGAAAGTCGTAGAAAATCAACCATCACTGCAGCCCTCCACCAGTCGGGGCTTTATGGCAGAGTGGCCCGACAGAAGCCTCTCCTCAGTGCAAGACACATGAAAGCCTGCATGGAGTTTGCTAAAAAACACCTGAAGGACTCCAAGATGGTGAGAAATAAGATTCTCTGGTCTGAAGAGACCAAGATAGAACTTTTTGGCCTTAATTCTAAGCGGTATGTGTGGAGAAAACCAGGCACTGCTCATCACCTGTCCAATACAGTCCCAACAGTGAAGCATGGTGGTGGCAGCATCATGCTGTGGGGGTGTTTTTCAGCTGCAGGGACAGGACGACTGGTTGCAATCGAGGGAAAGATGAATGCGGCCAAGTACAGGGATATCCTAGACGAAAACCTTCTCCAGAGTGCTCAGGACCTCAGACTGGGCCGAAGGTTTACCTTCCAACAAGACAATGACCCTAAGCACACAGCTAAAATAACAAAGGAGTGGCTTCACAACAACTCCGTGACTGTTCTTGAATGGCCCAGCCAGAGCTCTGACTTAAACCCAATTGAGCATCTCTGGAGAGACCTAAAAATGGCTGTCCACCAACGTTTACAATCCAACCCGACAGAAATGGAGAGGATCTGCAAGGAGGAATGGCAGAGGATCCCCAAATCCAGGTGTGAAAAACTTGTTGCATCTTTCCAAAAAAAAACTCATGGCTGTATTAGATCAAAAGGGTGCTTCTACTAAATACTGAGCAAAGGGTCTGAATACTTAGGACCATGTGATATTTCAGTTTTTCTTTTTTAATAAATCTGCAAAAATATCAACAATTCTGTGTTTTTCTGTCAATATGGGGTGCTTTGTGTACATTAATGAGGAAAAAAAATGAACTTAAATGATTTTAGCAAATGGCTGCAATATAACACAGAGTAAAAATTTAAGGGGGTCTAAATACTTTCCGTCCCCACTGTATGTGATCAGTCCTCGTCAAAGACTTATGGGGATTGGAATAGAATGTGTGGTTGCGACAGTGAGGGTTACGTTCCCTCCAGGTATCCAGAAGTGCTGCGTCTTGTAGGAGGCATCTAAACATTAGAAAGGAAACATGAAAATCTGATCAGTATGGAGATCTATCGAGGTGTGTAATTTGATTCAAATCCCCACAAAGGATTAGGGCACCCTACAATGGGTTTGAATGATCTGTAATAAGTTAGAGAAGAAAGGATTGGGATTGACATTCGAGGCATAGTAAGAAGCAATTGTAGTCTCAACATCCTGCAGAAGACCAACTAATGGCCCTTGGGGTCATTGATCTCAGCAAGAGGCATGAAGGTGACAGAAGCGTGGAATGCTATAAGGACCCCTCTATATTTGGTTCTAGCATTTACTATGTATACTTGTGAGTAGCGGGAGGTGAAAGATCGTGGGGTCGGTCGTGCAGCAAAATGAGTTTCTTGGCGTGCAACAATACCAGCTTTAAGAGCAGCAAAGGATTTAACACATTTATGCAGGGGTAGAGGTGATAATAACTGTAAGCGCTTATACAGAAGATGCATACAATCCTGGGGGTATATAAAATTTAGCCAGGCATACAGTCCATGGCCATAGTAGTGGCAGTCCAGGGGTTAATAAAGTCTCTAATCGTTCAGGATGTGAAGGGCTGGCTAGTGGGATGGTTGATCCTAAGGGCGGCTGCTGTCCTCAGAGAGCTGGCTCTGTAGGATTGCAAGAGGGGGTGGAGAAAAGGAAGCGCCACCTGAGTGCAGTATTAATGTAAGATTTTAATGACATAAAAAGTAAACACTTACAGGAAAAACAAATTAAAAGGCTCATCTGTGAGTAGGCAGTGTTATCTTCCTCGATTTCCAGTCCGGAACAGGTACCAGCGTTGTAGGGCTGCAGATGGAGACTTGCAGCTTGTGTCTCTTCCTGTGGCCGTCAGGGAGAAGCTGGGACCGGCGTGGAACGCACAGGGGAGGTGCGTGACGTCACAGGTCATTCAGAAAACTTCCGGATACACTCCAGGGGGAGGGGCAACATCGAGGGAGGGTTCTGAAGGCTACGCGCTTGGAGCTGCTGCTCCTTCAATAGGCCTGAGGGGGAGTGTGTCAGTGATGTGCTATTTATAAGCCGGCGCTGTGGGACAACAAGGCTCAGCGTCGGCTAACAGCACATCACTGATGAAGGCTGTGAGAGGCTGTTGTTAATACAATCGCACTGAAATACTTAAAAGCACATAGGAACTGGACATGAATACAAAGTATATATGTTAAAACTATAAAAAATACAGTATTTTCAATACTGTATAAATATCTATAAAAACACCTATGTAGAAAAAATTGATATAAGGATTGAAAAAACTATAGAAAATATATATGTAAATAAATGAAGTAAAATTAAAATGAAAAATAAAAATAATAATAATAATAAGATAAAATAAAAATAATAATAAAATTGATGATAAGTATCATAAAAGGGTGGAAAGAAGGTGTTTACAAAATGTTATTTATATATATGTGTATATCTATGTACACTATCAAAGGATGGTGTTGAAAGAGGGTGTATGATGGGGGGGAAAAGAAAAAAGGGGGTATATATATACACATGTACACACGTACACGCACACGCATATATATACACGTATATGTATGAGGGGGGGCGGATGAAAGGGGGAGGGGCTGGGTTAAGTTATGGGGGTTTTTTTTAGGTTATGGATAACAGACTAAAAAGAAGGGGGAAGGGGGGGTGGGAGGGGAGAGAAAGGGGGGGGCGGATGGGGAGGACAGGGGAGGGCAGGGGTAGGGCGGAAGGGGAGGGGGGGCGGCCGAAGGACACCTAGGAAACAGGGGTAAGGGTAGTCCTTAGGGGGGGGGAAAGGGAAAAGGGGGGGGGGGAAAGGGGGGGTGACTTATAGTAGTGTGTGTACTTCAATTTCCTCGTTCAACCCACCAGGTGTAAGGGTACCCAAAGAATAAATCCAGTAGGTCTCTTGTTGACACAGACGTTTGAAGCGTTCAGCTGAAGGATATGTGGCGGGAATGGATTCGATGACCCATACACTGAGGCCGGCCGTGGAACGGTCATGATGTGTAAGGAAATGTTTGGGGACGCTATGGTGGTCTCTGCCTTTTTCAATAAAGCGCCGATGTTCGCCAAACCGTGCTCTAAGTGCCCTTATGGTCCAACCGACATAAAACAACCCACAGGGACAGGTAAGGCAGTATATGACGAAGTCTGTAGAGCAATTGTAAAATTCTTTGAGGGTGTAGCATTTTCCTTTTACGTTGAAGGTTTTCTGGCCATGGTGTACGAATTGGCAAGTGAGGCAGAGGGGTTTCTTACATTGATACATCCCTGTAAGGGGTATAAGAACAGGTTGTGGAGGAATGGGTTGGAGGGACTTGATTCTATTAGGGGCAATTTTGCTTTTGATGTTCTTTGATCTTCTGTAAGTTACTTTGGGTTTGATACCAACTGTAGTTTTCAGGTGAGGATCTTCCAAGAGGATAGACCAATGGGACTCTAATATTTTCTCCATTTTCTTGTGTTTATCATGATATTGTGTGATGAAGCGGGTTGGTTGCTTGACAGCAGGTGAGGAGTTGTGACGACTGGTGGGAGGTTTGCGGTAATTGTTGAAGGCTGCATCTATGAGTGGGATAGGATATCCTTTGTCTTGGAATTTTTTAGACAAGATTTGACCATGGATTTCGTAGTCAGAGTCTCTGGTGCAATTCCTCCGAAGGCGGCATTCTTAGACCTTGAACTCTGCCATGATGAGGAAACCATATATGCCAAGAATTTCATCAAACCTACTGCAGGCAATTCCTTCATTCACTACACCAGTTGCCATCACCCCAGATGGGTGAATAACATCCCCCGTAGCCAGTTTTGTCGCCTTCGGAGGAATTGCACCAGAGACTCTGACTACGAAATCCATGGTCAAATCTTGTCTAAAAAATTCCAAGACAAAGGATATCCTATCCCACTCATAGATGCAGCCTTCAACAATTACCGCAAACCTCCCACCAGTCGTCACAACTCCTCACCTGCTGTCAAGCAACCAACCCGCTTCATCACACAATATCATGATAAACACAAGAAAATGGAGAAAATATTAGAGTCCCATTGGTCTATCCTCTTGGAAGATCCTCACCTGAAAACTACAGTTGGTATCAAACCCAAAGTAACTTACAGAAGATCAAAGAACATCAAAAGCAAAATTGCCCCTAGTAGAATCAAGTCCCTCCAACCCATTCCTCCACAACCTGTTCTTATACCCCTTACAGGGATGTATCAATGTAAGAAACCCCTCTGCCTCACTTGCCAATTCGTACACCATGGCCAGAAAACCTTCAACGTAAAAGGAAAATGCTACACCCTCAAAGAATTTTACAATTGCTCTACAGACTTCGTCATATACTGCCTTACCTGTCCCTGTGGGTTGTTTTATGTCGGTCGGACCATAAGGGCACTTAGAGCACGGTTTGGCGAACATCGGCGCTTTATTGAAAAAGGCAGAGACCACCATAGCGTCCCCAAACATTTCCTTACACATCATGACCGTTCCACGGCCGGCCTTAGTGTATGGGTCATCGAATCCATTCCCGCCACATATCCTTCAGCTGAACGCTTCAAACGTCTGTGTCAACAAGAGACCTACTGGATTTATTCTTTGGGTACCCTTACACCTGGTGGGTTGAACGAGGAAATTGAAGTACACACACTACTATAAGTCACCCCCCCTTTCCCCCCCCCCTTTTCCCTCCCCCCCCCCTAAGGACTACCCTTACCCCCTGTTTCCTAGGTGTCCTTCGGCCGCCCCCCCTCCCCTTCCGCCCTACCCCTGCCCTCCCCTGTCCTCCCCATCCGCCCCCCCCCTTTCTCTCCCCTCCCACCCCCCTTCCCCCTTCTTTTTAGTCTGTTATCCATAACCTAAAAAACCCCCCCATAACTTAACCCAGCCCCCCCCCTTTCATCCGCCCCCCCTCATACATATACGTGTATATATATGCGTGTGCGTGTACGTGTGTACATGTGTATATATATACCCCCTTTTTTCTTTTCCCCCCCATCATACACCCTCTTTCAACACCATCCTTTGATAGTGTACATAGATATACACATATATATAAATAACATTTTGTAAACACCTTCTTTCCACCCTTTTATGATACTTATCATCAATTTTATTATTATTTTTATTTTATCTTATTATTATTATTATTTTTATTTTTCATTTTAATTTTACTTCATTTATTTACATATATATTTTCTATAGTTTTTTCAATCCTTATATCAATTTTTTCTACATAGGTGTTTTTATAGATATTTATACAGTATTGAAAATACTGTATTTTTTATAGTTTTAACATATATACTTTGTATTCATGTCCAGTTCCTATGTGCTTTTAAGTATTTCAGTGCGATTGTATTAACAACAGCCTCTCACAGCCTTCATCAGTGATGTGCTGTTAGCCGACGCTGAGCCTTGTTGTCCCACAGCGCCGGCTTATAAATAGCACATCACTGACACACTCCCCCTCAGGCCTATTGAAGGAGCAGCAGCTCCGAGCGCGTAGCCTTCAGAACCCTCCCTCGATGTTGCCCCTCCCCCTGGAGTGTATCCGGAAGTTTTCTGAATGACCTGTGACGTCACGCACCTCCCCTGTGCGTTCCACGCCGGTCCCAGCTTCTCCCTGACGGCCACAGGAAGAGACACAAGCTGCAAGTCTCCATCTGCAGCCCTACAACGCTGGTACCTGTTCCGAACTGGAAATCGAGGAAGATAACACTGCCTACTCACAGATGAGCCTTTTAATTTGTTTTTCCTGTAAGTGTTTACTTTTTATGTCATTAAAATCTTACATTAATACTGCACTCAGGTGGCGCTTCCTTTTCTCCACCCCCTCTTACATTTATGCAGGGAATTTAGACCCTTGATATTCAAGGATAGGATATTCAAGGGGGTCATAAGGATTTAGCTAGGGATCCAAACAAGAGGTACCCAAATCCCATGGGGAGCAGAGGGCCTAGGAGTGGGGGAGAAGTGAAAAGAATGAGGCCAAGGAGTGGGGGAGAAGTGAAAAGAATGAGAGAAGATAAGCAAAGGGCAGCCAGTAAGGCAGCAAGGAATGTGAACCCCTCATAGGGAACACCACCTCATGTGCCCGACAAGTCACTCTCAGACACCAGGGTTAGCGCAGGGGGTTAGGGTGCACTAAGGTGTAGGGATGAGCTACGAGTTCGAGTCGAACGCATGTTCGACTCCAACATCGCCTGTTCGACCGTTTGTCGAAATGCAAACAATATGGGCCGTTTGCGCCAAATTCGAGTGGCGCGTCACGGCCCATAATTCACTGCGGCATCGCAGTGCATTGCTGGCTGATAATTGGCCAAGCATGCACTATGACCTGCATGCTTGGCCAATCACAGTGCCGTGTGTACAGAGAGCCGTAATTGGACAAAGCCAGGGTGGCTATGTCCAATTATGGCTCAGGGGGTTTAGTACACGCCCCACAATATATAAGTCTGCCTGCGTGGCGGCCTTGTGTAGTGTGTTGCAGCGGTGGCGGAGAGAGAGACAGAGAGACAGTGTCATTTGATTTAAGTTAGATAGAGTCAGTTAGCTGCACTTACAGTGTAATGTGTATACAGTATATATATATATATATATACAGTGGGGATGGAAAGTTTGGGCACCCCAGGTAAAAATGTGTATTAATGTGCATAACAAAGTCAAGGAAAGATGGAAAAATCTCCAAATGGCATCAAATTACAGATTAGACATTCTTATAATATGTCAAAAAAAGTTAGATTTTATTTCCATCATTTACACTTTAAAAATTACAGAAAACAAAAAAATGCCATCTGCAAAAGTTTGGGCACCCTGCAGAATTTATAGCATGCACTGCCCCCTTTGCAAAGCTGAGACCTGCCAGTGTCATGGATTGTTCTCAATCATCGTCTGGGAAGACCAGGTGATGTCAATCTCAAAGGTTTTAAATTGCCAGACTCATCTGACCTTGCCCCAACAATCAGCACCATGGGTTCTTCTAAGCAGTTGTCTAGAAAACTGAAACTGAAAATAGTTGACGCTCACAAAGCTGGAGAAGGCTATAAGAAGATAGCAAAGCGTTTTCAGATGTCATTATCCTCTGTTCGGAATGTAATTAAGAAATGGCAGTCATTAGGAACAGTGGAAGTTAAAGCAAGATCTGGAAGACCAAGAAAAATATCAGACAGAACAGCTCGCAGGATTGTGAGAAAAGCAATTTAAAACCCACGTTTGACTGCATGATCCCTCCAGAAAGATCTGGCAGACACTGGAGTTGTGGTACACTATTCCACTATACAGGGGGTCCCCGGGTTACGAACAGGATAGGGACTGTAGGTTTGTTCTTAAGTCGAATTTGTTTGTAAGTCGGAACAGTACCTTTTTTAAGTGCAAATCTAGTCTCAGAGACAGGATGTAAACCCAAATCAACAGAGAAAGGCAACCGGATGGCAGGGGCGGCATGGTTAGTTCAAATATGTTTTGTTTCTTTTATTTTTTTACTTTTTAATCACTTTTTTTTATTTGTATTTATTTGTAACTTGTCGTTTACTTTTTTTTTATTCTTGTATAATTTTCTTATTTTTCTTATTCTTTACTTTTTTTGATTATTTTTTTTATTTTATTAATTTAATTATTACGGTATTTCTTATTTTTATTTTTTTTATCATTTTTTTTTTCACTTAACTTTATTGCTATCACACAGAAGGAAACAATTCCCTGTGTGATAGCAATTGGAGGTGACAGGTTCTCTTTATTGACCCTGTCACCTCCAAAACAGGAGTCCAGGAGCGCAGCTGAGCACAGCTCTCCCCTCTCACTATTTTCATGGCGGCAGCGACAGGAGACAGCAGAGAGAGGTACACTGTATGGCACAGCAGGGAGATGGATGGTGAAAGCAGCCGTCAGAGGCCAGGCAGGCCGGCCAGCCGCGGTGCACCCTCGTGGGGCAGCGGCGTAGGAAAGACCGGGGATCCTGGAGGCTTCGTAGGCCGCACAAGGCCTCGGCCACGACGGGCAGTTTTAGCGGCCTGGCAGGCCACCGGACCATACCAGGCCTGTGGATGGGCAGGCAGGAGGACGAAGGGGGACCCACAGCCAAGCCAGGAACGGATGAAAGGCTCAGGAGAGGAAGATTCGGCCAGCAGTGACGTCATTCGGGCCCCGTTCGTAAGTAGGGGTTGTTCGCAACTCGGATGTTCGTAAGTCGGGGACCCCCTGTAAAGAGATACTTGTACAAATATGGTCTTCATGGAAGAGTCATCAGAAGAAAACCTCTTCTACGTCCTCACCACAAAAATCAGCGTTTGAACTTTGCAAATGAACATATAGACAAGCCTGAGGCATTTTGGAAACAAGTTCTGTGGACTGATGAGGTTAAAATAGAATTTTTTGGATGGAATGAACAAAGGTACATTTGGAGAAGAAAGGGCACAGAATTTAATGAAAAGAACCTCTGTCCAACTGTTAAGCATGGGGGTGGATCAATCATGCTTTGGGGTTGTATTGCAGCCAGTGGCACAGGGAACATTTCACGAGCAGAAGGAAAAATGGATTCAATTAAATTTCAGCAAATTCTGGATGGTAACTTGATGCCATCTGTGAAAAAGCTGAAGTTAAAGAGAGGATGGCTTCTACAAATGGATAATGATCCTAAACACACCTCAAAATCCATGGGGGATTATATCAAGAGGCGTAAACTGAAGGTTTTGCCATGGCCTTCACAATCTCCTGACCTCAACATTATTGAAAATCTATGGATAGACCTTAAAAGAGCAGTGCGTGACAGACAGCCCAGAAATCTCAAAGAACTGGAAGACTTTTGTAAGGAAGAATGGGCAAAGATACCTCAAACAAGAATTGAAAGACTTTTGGCTGGCTATAAAAAGCATTTACAAGCTGTGATACTTGCCAAAGGGGGGCAGTACAAGATATTAACTCTGCAGGGTGCCCAAACTTCCAAACTTTTGCAGACGCCATTTTTTTGTTTTCTGTAATTTTGAAAGTGTAAATGATGGAAATAAAATCTAAAACTAAAATCTAAAATATAAAACTTTTTTTTTACATATTATAAGAATGTCTAACCTGTAATTTGATGCCATTTGGAGATTTTCCCATCTTTCCTTGGCTTCGTTATGCACATTAATACACATTTTTACCTGGGGTGCCCAAACTTTCGATCCCCACTGTAGTTTAAGTTTATCTAACGATTTCAGATGGGGAGTGTTACACTATGTGATTTATCATTTTTCTGTGTGAAAACTTGGTTTATCATTGCTCTGTGTCTTTAAGCTGTCTGTTACATACATAGTTACATAGTAGGTGAGGTTAAAAAAAGACACAAGTCCATCAAGTCCAACCTATGTGTGTGTGATTATGTGTCAGTATTGCATTACATATCCCTGTATGTTGTGGTCATTCAGGTGCTTATCTAATAGTTTCTTGAAGCTATCAATGCTCCCCGCTGAGACCACCGCCTGTGGAAGGGAATTCCACATCCTTGCCGCTCTTACAGTAAAGAACCCTCTACGTAGTTTAAGGTAAACCTCTTTTCTTCTAATTTTAATGAGTGGCCACGAGTCTTGTTAAACTCTCTTCTGCGAAAAAGTTTTATCCCTATTGTGGGGTCACCAGTCCGGTATTTGTAAATTGAAATCATATCCCCTCTGTCTAAGCTGAGCTCTTTCTCCCACTGTACTTCTGTATATCCCCTCCCCTTCCTTCTCTCTGATATCAATCCTCAGTAATCTGCTATGCTGTATACATCTTTCCATGTGGCTTACAACATCAACGTTTTTCTGTCTAAGGAGTATCCTTCATTAAACAAAACATTCGAAAGGCTTCATCTGTCTTCTCAACATGTGAGTTTATTCATCGAGTTACACTGTCTGAATTGATGCAAGGGATAAATAGATCACATAGATCACCAGGTTGTATAAGCCCTATATGAAGCTGGAGATAAGTGTATGGCCTTGTAGTAAGGCGTCGCTCTGGTCCTCCAAGGGCATAGAGCCAAGGGGGGGGGGGGGCGGGCTATCTTGCTATCACTCAGCTTCCTGTCTAGCGATAGGCTGCACTGGATCGGTCCCGAGCTAGCCAACTGCTCCAGTAAGCTCAGGAACTACTGGGATACAGTGGGAGCACGTCTCCCACTGCCTATAAAAGAGATCTTGCGGCGGATCCACCATTGAGACCACTTATCTGAAAGCCAGCCGCCTGCAGAAAAAAACACAAAAATAAAAAAATTATAGATATAAATATACATCTATATAGATATATATCTATATATGCATATATAGATACAGTGCCTTGCAAAAGTATTCACCCCCCTTGGCATTTTTCGTGTTTTGTTGCCTCACAACCTGGAATTAACATGGATTGTTTGAGGATTTGCATCATTTAATTTACAAAACATGCCCACAACTTTGAGGATGTTTTTTTTTTTTTTTTTTTTTTTATTGTGAAGCAAACAACAAATAGAACAAAATAACAGAAAAGGTCAATGTGCATAACTATTCACTCCCCTAAAGTCAATACTTTGTAGAGCCACCTTTTGTGGCTATCACAGCTCCAAGTCGCTTTGGATAAGTCTCTATGAGCTTGCCACATCTTACCACTGGGATTGTTGCCCATTCCTCCTTGCAAAACTGCTTCAGCTCCTTCAAGTTGGATGGTTTGCGCTTGTGAACAGCAATCTTTAAGTCTGACCACAGATTTTCTATTGGATTGAGGTCTGGGCTTTGACATTCCAAAACATTTACATGTTTCCCCTTAAACCACTCAAGTATTGCTTTGGGGTCATTGTCCTGCTGGAAGGTGAACCTCCGTCCTAGACTCAAATCACACACAGAGTGGTACAGGTTTTGCTCAAGAATATCCCTGTATTTAGCACCATCCATCTTTCCCTCAACTCTGACCAGTTTCCCAGTCCCAACTGCTGAAAAACATACCCACAGCATAATGCTGCCACCACCATGTTTCGCGGTGGGGATGGTGTTCTTTGGGTGATGTGATAGCGTTTTCTTTGATGACCAAAAAGTTCAATTTTAGTCTCATCAGACTAGAGCACCTTCCTCCATACATTTTGGGAGTCTCCAACATGCCTTTTCGCAAACTCAAAATGTGCCATTTTGTTTTTTGCTGAAAGTAATGACTTTCTTCTGGCCACTCTGCCATAAACCCCAACTCTATGGAGCGTACGGCTTATTGTCGTCCTATGTACAGATACTCCAGTTTCTGCTGTGGAACTCTGCAGCTCCTCCAGGGTTACCTTAGGTCTCTGTGCTGCCTCTCTGATTAATGCCCTCCTTGCCCGGTCCGTGAGATTTGGTGTGCAGCTGTCTCTTGGCAGGTTTGCTGTTGTGCCATTTTCTTTCCATTTGGTTATGATAGATTTGATGGTGCTCCTAGGGATCATCAAAGATTTGGATATTTTTTTATAACCTAACCCTGACTTGTACTTTTCAACAACATTGTCCCTTACTTGTTTGGAGAGATCCTTGGTCTTCATGGCAGTGTTTGGTTAGTGGTGCCTCTTGCTTAGGTGTTGCAGCCTCTGGGGCCTTTCAAAAAGGTGTGTATATGTAATGACAGATCACAGGTGGATATAATTTCACTAATTATGTGACTTCTGAAGGTAATTGGTTGCACCAGAGCTTTTTATGGGCTTCATAACAAAGGCTGTAATGTAACAAAATAGGTATAAAAGCCAAGGGGGGTGAATACTTTTGCAAGGCACTGTATATACACAGTTGTGCTCATAAGTTTACATACCCTGGCAGAGTTTATGATTTCTTGGCCATTTTTCAGAGAATATGGATAACACCACAAAAACATTTTTCACTCATGGTTAGTGTTTGGATGAAGCCATGTATTATCAATCAACTGTGTTTACTCTTTTTAAATCATAATGGCAACAGAAACTACCCAAATTACCCTGATCAAAAGTTTACATACCCTGGTGATTTTGGCCTGATAACATGCACACAAGTTGACACAAAAGAGTTTGAATGGCTATTAAAGGTAACCATCCTCACCTATGATCTGTTTGATTGTAATTAGTGTGTGTGTATAAAAGGTCAATGAGTTTCTTGACTCCTGACAGACCCTTGCATCTTTCATCCAGTGCTGCACTGAAGTTTCTGGATTCTGAGTCATGGGGAAAGCAAAAGAATTGTCAAAGGATCTGCAGGAAAAGGTAGTTGAACTGTATAAAACAGGAAAGGGATATAAAAAGATATCCAATGAATTGAGAATGCCAATCAGTAGTGTTCAAACTCTAATCAAAGAGGTGAAAAAATGAGGGGTTCTGTTGAAATCAAACCACAGTCAGGTAGACCAACTAAAATTTTTGGCAGGAAAATTGTTTGGGATGCAAAGAAAAACCCACAAATAACTTCAAATGAAATACAAGACTCTCTGAAAACATGTGGTGTGGCTGTTTCAAGATGCACAATAAGGAGGCAATTGAAGAAAGATGGGCTGTATGGTCAAGTCGCCAGAAGAAAGCCATTACTAAGCAAATGCCACAAAGTATCCCGCTTACAATATGCCAAACAGCACAGAGACAAGCCTCAAACCTTCTGGCACAAAGTCATTTGAAGTGATGAGACCAAAATTGAGCTTTTTGGCCACAACCATAAACGCTACATTTGGAGAGGAGTCAACAAGGCCTATGATGAAAGGTACACCATTCCTACTGTGAAACACGGAGGTGGATCGCTGATGTTTTGGGAATGTGTGAGCTACAAAGGCACAGGGAATTTGGTCAAAATTTATGGCAAGATGATTGCAGTATGTTATCAAAAAATACTGGAGGAACATTTGCATTCATCAGCCAGGAAGCTGCACGTGGGACGTACTTGGACATTCCAACATGACAATGATCCAAAACACAAGACCAAGTCGACCTGTCATTGGCTACAGCCAAATAAAGTGAAGGTTCTGGAGTGGCCATCTCAGTCTCCTGACCTCAATATCATTGAGCCACTCTGGGGAGATCTCAAATGGGCAGTTCATGCAAGACAGCCCAAGAATTTACAGGAACTGGAGGCTTTTTGCCAAGAGGAATGGGCAGCTTTACCATCTGAGAAGATAAAGAGCCTCATACATAAATACCACAAAAGACTTCAAGCTGTCATTGATGTTAAAGGGGGCAATACATGGTATTAATAACTGGGATATGTAAACTTTTGATCAGGGTCATTTGGGTAGTTTTCTGTTGCCATTATGATTTTAAAAAAAGAGTAAACACAGTTGATTGATAATAAATGGCTTCAGCCAAACACTAACCATGAGTGAAAGAAAAGTTTGTGTTATCATTCATATTCTCTGAAAAAAGAAATCATAAATTCTGCCGGAGTACGTAAACTTATGAGCACAACTGTATATATATATATATATATATATATATACACACACACATTACTGACGTGCATTTACAGTTATGCGGTCGGCAAGTGGTCCAAGTGCAAGCAAACTGAATACCGCGATCTAGGTTAAAAACACAATGAAAAGATGTTAAGACGTTATTTAGGTTTAAAAATCAGGTCAACATTTTTTAGCCATGTAGGATTCCATAATATAAAGAATGGTAGAAAACAGTTTTTGAAGTCATCAGAAGGGGCTGTGTCTTTTGCAGGCAAGAAGAAGACACTACACACTATTCATAACATGGAGGAGGGCCTAAAGATTCTACAATTATGGGATCTACTACCTAATGGAGGAAATGATATCTCAGATAAATCATTACCTGGAAATTGCCTCAACAATGGCAAACTAAACAAGGAAGAACCTCATCCCCCCCACCCCCCCCACCCCACCCCAAGGAGCTTTTTGAATTATATAAAAAATTATTTACACTGATATGCATTATTGCAAGAATACCAGCTTTACCAAATCCTAATCTCAGGGACTCAAGTTAATGGGAACTCTAAGTCTGGGTAGTTTTGTTACTCCCCCTAAAGATAATTGGTACAATTACAATGTACAGCATCCCAACTCCTAATTTCTTACCTTACTTTGACCAAAATGTATGTTTCACTGTTATGTTTTCACTTTACAAGATTCAAGGTGCAACACCACCATCTACTGGACATAAAAGGTAACTACAAGAAGAGCAGACTAGAGGTAATATCTTTATCAATTTAGAGTTACATTTAACAAGCATCAACTGCCACCAACATTATGGGACTTAAGCTAATGTAAATTAATAACAAAGGCCTCAATAGCCCATATACAAGAAGAGCTCTCTGGAATGATGCAATAAAATTCAAAAGCAATGTAGTTTGCATACAAAAATCACATTTTGCAAAGGATAAAGCACCCAATTTCTCACACCACAAGTTTCCACAGTTTTTGTATCCAACAATAAAAAAAAAGAAAAAGAAAAATTAAAGACACCATTGCCTTTCAGCTACTGGACCTTAAAACAGATAGTCAAGGAAGATATATCATTCTGGCAGAAAACTTTGACAACAAAACTTATACAATTATAAACATATATGCTCCTAATAAACATCCACAAAGATTTATATGGAAAACAATAATGACAGCAAGGAAATTAC
The DNA here is from genome assembly GCF_042186555.1 of Aquarana catesbeiana. Classification (NCBI taxonomy): domain Eukaryota; kingdom Metazoa; phylum Chordata; class Amphibia; order Anura; family Ranidae; genus Aquarana; species Aquarana catesbeiana. Next base: position 301,026,328 of record NC_133332.1, on the reverse strand, counting down.
AAAAAGTCCAACTTATACTTTGTGGAGACTTTAACGCACCTCTAGATCCCATTATGGACACCTCCAAAAAGGAAAACTCCACCAGATTTGGACTGAGCAAGATGCTTCATAATTAAGACCTATATGACCCATGGAGATGCCTACACACCACCGAAAGGGACTATATGTTTTTTTCACAGATTCATAAATCCTTCTCCAGGATAGACTATTTTATTACAGACAAATACCTTCTACAAAAAGTAGTAGATGCCAAAATACATAATATAACTTGGTCCAACCATGCACCAATCCAAACAGGCCCAGCCTGTCCCAACATCATCTTATGGAGAAACAAAACCTCTATTTTATCTCAAAAAAAGAATTTGTCTGTAATAAAAAGAAACCTAACAGAATGTTTTGAATCCCATAAAGATAAATCCTTGAATACTGCAATTTATGGTGTACTCATAAAGCGTTTGTAAGAGGAATTCTTATACAGGTAGCAGCCGGAGAAAAAAAAAAGAAACAAAAAACTATAAACAAATTACTAAATGACATATCTAGCCTAGAAGAAACACACAGAAAACCCCCCAAAGATTTACATATAATGCAACAACTAAACAACCTCAGAATGGAACTAAGATATGCTTTAATTGCAGACCACGACAGATACCTAAAAAGAGTCAAACTAAACCACTATTCCCAGAGTAATAATGCTAGCAAATTACTAGCAAATCAATTACGCCAACGACAAAACAATAATAAAATATCTAGAATAACACATCATACAACTGGAAATACTCACTATAATCCCCAGGAAATAGAAGACTCATTTGCAGATTACTACAAATCATTCTATAATCTCCAGGAATACAAAAACACCTTACAACCTACACCTGATAGTATAAATGACTTCTTAAAATCAGTAAATCTACCAAAAATTGACCCCATCACCCCTGAACAACTCAAAGAACCAATATCACGGCAGAAATTCTTAAAGTTATCAAGCACCTACCCATAAACAAAGCGCCAGGTAGTGATGGATTATCTGCAGAATACTATAAAGCTTGTGCAGATAGCTTAGCCCCACACCTAAATAAACTGTTTAACCAAGTAGCAAATACCAGTCAATTTCCCAAGGAAATGTTAGAGGCAATAATAATCACAATACCAAAACCAGAGAAAGTTCCCACATCCCCCCTAAATATTAAAAATATACTAAATATTGGCCAATTGACTACTAGAAATAACCTCTTATCTCATAAAACCCGACCAAGTAGGATTCGTTAAGGGAAGACAGGCACCAGATGGTACGAGAAGAATGCTAAACATGATTAACCAGATAGATAATGACCGAACACCTTCCTTTTTCTTAACTATTGATGCCGAGAAGGCATTTGACAGAATTCACTGGGAATTTATTTCTAAATCACTAACAAAATTCGGATTTAATGGATTTATACACTCAGCTATCATGTCACTCTAAACACAACCCTCAGCCAGAGTATTTACATCAGGCACAATCTCAAGAAGATTACATTTAGCTAATGGAACTAAACAAGGTTGCCCTTTATCCCCCCTTATTTTTTCATTGGCAATAGAACCATTAGTGGAATCCATACGGATAAACCCAAACATTAAAGGCATAAAAATTGTACAATATGCCACCTTGATACCCCGCCTCGACGCTTCGTCTGGTAAGTCCTCACTCTCCCCGGCTTCTCTGACCAAAATGCGAACAACTCTTTCTGACCTCTCCTTAGTGGACGTGTGGAGAATATTACACCCCTCCACTAAAGATTACACGTATTACTCTCCAGCACATTCATCTTATAGTAGACTGGATTACTTCTTCATTTCCCAGTCCTTACTAGATTACTCCCCCCTCTCCTCCATAGGCCTCACTCTATGGTCTGACCATGCTCCTATACACATGACATTAGGAAACGTCCCTGTACAAAAGAAACGGACCTCCTGGAGGTTGAATGACAATCTACTGTCTGACTTAGTCTGCACACAAGATATTATACAGACCATTAATCACTTTGTAGCTGATCATGCCCAAGATACCACCAACCCACTTACGAAATGGGAAGCACTTAAATGTGTGCTCAGGGGTAAATTTATTTAACACGGTTCCCGACTTAAACGTGCATGCACAGCCGACATGTACACGTCTCCTTGACAGCATAGCCACGTTGGAAGAATCACACAAAAAAAACCCTGATGCCACAGTGCTACTAGAACTCACCAATGCTAGGAGAGACCTTTTGCAAATTTTTTCAGAGCACTCTTTAGTAGCGAGAGATAAAGGGTGATTCGTCCACTATTCCCAAGCCAATAAATGTGGTAGACATCTGGCAAATACACTCCAACCCCGACAAACCCTTAAGCCAATTCAGCTCATTAACTCCCCAACTAAAGGTAAATTACTGAACAACTCGGCCATAGCCGAAGAATTTCGCCAATACTATTCTACTTTATATAATGTTACCCCACGAATTTCATCGCCCTCACCTCATTTGCAGGACCTCCCTTCATACATACAGGAGATGGCACTCCCACCCTTCCCAACATCTGACACGGAAGAATAGGAATCTGCTCTTTCCGAAACAGACTCTCTTCTCGCCATAAAAAATCTTAAAAACGGAAAGAGCCCCGGCCCTGATGGGTTTTCCTCACGCTTTTATAAGACGTTCACTCTCCAATTAGCACCTCTATTAGCAAAAGCATTTAATGCCATTGATGGAGGTCTTGCTTCTTCCCCTACTTTGCTTCAAGCCCAAATAGCTGTTATCCCAAAGCCAGGTAAAGACCCCTCTTTATGCTCCAATTACAGACCAATCTCCCTTTTGAATATAGATTTGAAATTATATGCAAAGATCCTTGCGAATCGCTTATCTCCTTTACTACCCGAGACAATTCATAAAGATCAGGTGGGTTTTGTCCCTGGACGTGAAGCCAGGGATAACACCACCAAAACTATACACCTTATGGCATATGCCCAACGCAACCACATACTGACCTGTCTTCTCTCATGCGACATGGAAAAGGCCCTCTTATCTGCTACCCTCTCCCAGTTAGGATTAGGCCCAAGAATGCTTACACGCATTATGTTCCTGTACTCCAAACCCTCGGCTACAGTTCTAGTGAACGGCACCCAATCAGAAAAATTCACGATTACCAATGTTACCAGGCAGGGCTGTCCTCTTCCCCCACTCCCGTTCTCTTGGTAATTGAACATCTGGCCCAAGCTATTAGAGCTAATCCCAACATACACGGTATACAATCTCCCATTTCCCACTGTAAACTCTCCCTATATGCAGATGACCTACTACTTTATGTAACCCAACCACATATTAGCATACCATCTATATTAGCTGAGATTGATCGGTTTGGCTGTTTTAGTAATTACAAATTAAATATTACTAAAACAGAGGCACTAATTTATCCCTGTCACATGCCACCCTTTCTTCCCCTAAATCCAACTTCTCCTTTCAATGGCAGACAAACTCCATATCGTACTTAGGAACAGCCATTCCGAAATGAACATCAGACATATACGCCCTGAACTTCAGCCCACTACTTACGAAACTCAGACGCCTCACTGAAAGCCGTAAGGCCTTACCAATGTCCTGGTTTGGTCGTATGAACGTAATAAAAATGGATATTCTCCCCAAGTTACTTTATTTATACCAAGCCCTCCCAATTGCCCTTCCCGTGGCATTTTTTTGCACCCTTCAATCCTTGGCAATTCGATTTGTATGGCAGGGAAACCACCCTAGACTGAAACATAAACTTCTATGCTCCCCTACCACTAAAGGAGGAGTTGGCCTACCTGATTTTGAACTCTATCATACATCGACAGTGCTCTCCCGTATCCTGGAGTGGTTCCCTCGCCCGCTGATCAAAGCCTCCACCCTTGTGGAACAAGACTTGTCCTCAATCGATCTTTGTGCTCTCTTATGGGGCTATGGTCAGACATACAAATCGTTAGCAGGAGTGTCCCCTCTTACCAGAGACGCTTTGACAATCTGGTATCGCAGGAGGGAGAGTTACTCCTTATCCTCCGAACCGAGTCCTCTCACCCCCCTATTCGATAACCCTGCCTTCCCCGAAGACAACTCTATTCTGACCCTAGACGACTACAACAGAGCTTCCTGGCCCACAGCCAGACAATTTGTACACAACACTCTAGGTACATTTGTTACAAACCAAATCACCACATCCCCTAAGGTAACATGGCTTACACGTCTACACTTGAATTCCTACTGTAAACAACTTCACGACTCTAAACAAATCCATAGACCCCTGACTGGTTTCGAGCAATTATGCACACTCTCGGAGACTCCTAGACACACCTTATCATTAATATACAAATTGGTTCTGGACCGCGTTCATGGATCCTTACCTAAATACACTAAAACCTGGTCAGAGGATCTTGGGAGAGACATAACAGAAGCAGAATGGGGTAAAGCCTTCCTTTTCACTCATAAATCAGCCATCTATACTCAGGAAAAAAACTATAAACTAGTATCAAGGTGGTATCGGGTTCCATCCACTCTCAGGATTATGTTTCCTTCAACCTCTGATATTTGTTGGAGATGTAACTCAGCGAAAGGTACCTACATTCACATTTGGTGGGAATGCGATGTGCTTCTCCCTTTTTGGACTCAAATTTTCCAGATATACACAGAAATATACGATAAACCGCTTACGCCCTCTCCTACCATTGCTCTTCTCTCTATACTCCCTGGTACTATTATATCACAAAAACATAACCTCCTAAAATTTTTCCTTAGTGCAGGGAGACAATTGATCCCCAGACATTGGAAAACTACTGCTCCTCCATCCCTTGTAGAATGGGTAAACAAAATAAACAATGTAATGCTCATGGAAGAAATGCAAGCCAAGGTATTAGATAATAAGCAAAGTTTTCTTTTATTTGGAGCATCTGGAGGCATTACTCTGCTACAGACAAATTAAAGCATAGACTTTCAACGTTAAATGTAACCTGAGAGTCCAAACATCCCTATAATAGGACCCTTATACATCGGAAAGTGATGCTATTACTAGGTCTAGGCTCGCAAGTTTTCACAGGAGACCAATGGAGGAAAGCAATCTTAATACTCAGGAAAGCTTCCTCTTGCACAGATCACTGGGATAACTCACAAAAAATCCTAAATAGATGGTATTTGACTCCATATAGGTTATTAAAGATTTATCCCCCCTCTTCACCGCTATGTTGGAGGTGCAATGAACAAATAGGAAACCTACACCATACCCTATGAAGTTGTAAAAATGTACATAGTTTCTGGAAAGACGTCTCAACATTTATAGAGGATCTCACTGGTAACTTGATTGATTTCACTCCTGCCATGGCACTTTTAGGAATAAACCTTGACACTTACCCTTTAATAGTTAGAACGATAGTAGCCCACATACTCATAGCAGCTAGAATTACAATATCCAGTTTATGGAAATCCTCTGATGTTCCGAACTTATCCAATGTTATTATTAGACTGAATATTCAAGCACAATATGAGCTGATGTTAGCATATAAAAATTACTCTACGTCTAATTATAAAAAAAATAGCAAGTTTGGATGGACCACTCTAGAGCTTCTAACTATCTAAAAAACTGTAGCTTGTAGTTTTATAGTTAATTACCTCAAATTAAAGTTTAAGAAGAAACTATATCTTCCATAATGAATATAATAGCGAGATAACTGGTCTTACGATTACAGCTTAAACCAAATTGGGGTAGGTGACACCTGTTATCTTGAACTTGATATCATCTTGTTAACTTGTTAACTTTATACTTTTGTTAATTACCTTTGGATATACGTATTTCTATAACGTATGTTAAAAGGAACTATGTTGATGTATTGATTAATGTCATGAGCGGATGCTCTTGTTGTTGAAGAAATATATATATAAAAAAAAGGGGGCTGTGACTTGATGCATATCACAGGAAATCAGGCAAATTGATGAAGACGACATCTTTGGGTTGAGTTGCAGTTAACCTCGACCTTGCTGGCAAACCAACACTGCTAGTACAGTCAGGCAGACTCATTGAAATGAAGGCAGGAGCTAAAAAAAATGAAAGGTATAGGGTTATTGACGAGAAATTGTGATAACACATACATCTATATTTGTTACATGCTCCTATTAACATTAGCATGACTTAAAAATAAAAAAATTGCCAGTCACCTTTTTAATTGCATTTTATTTGCTTAACCGCTTCAGACCCGGAAGATTTGGCTGCTGAATGACCAGGCCATTTTTTGCGATACGGCACTGCGTCGCTTTAACTGACAAGTGCACGGTTGTGCGGCACTGCACCCAAACAAAATTGATGTCCTTTTTTTCCCACAAATAGAGTTTTCTTTTGGTGGTATTTGATCATCTCTGCGGTTTTTATTTTTTGCGCTATAGACAAAAAAGAGCGACAATTTAAAAAAAAAAAATTTGCTATAATAAATATCCCCATTTTTTTTTTTTTAAAAGCTATTTTTTCACGTTTTTGGCTGATATGTATTCTTCTACATATTTTTGGTAATAAAAATTGCAATAAGCGTATATTGATTGGTTTGCACAAAGTAGGGGATAGATTTAAAGCATTTTTATTATTTTTTTTTTTTTTACTAATAATGGCGGCGATCTGCGATTTTTTATTTTTTAAGGGACTACGACATTATGGCAGACACATTGGACACTTGACACATTTTTGGGACCATTGACATTTATACAGCGATCAGTGCTATAAAAATGCACTGATTACTGTAAAAATGTCACTGGCAGGGGTTAACACTAAGGGGTGATCAAGGGGTTAACTGTGTTCCCTCTCTGTGTTCTCTGTGCTCTCTGTGTTCTAACTGAAGGGGGGATGGGACTGTCTAGGGGAGATGACAGATCGCTGTTCATACTTTGTATGAACACACGATCTGTCTCTTCTCCCCTCAGAGAACCGGGATCTGTGTGTTTACACACACAGATCCCGGTTCTCGGGTGTCACGAGCGATCACGGGAGCCCGGGGGTCGCACTCGCATTGGCTCCGGGGGAGAGCAGCAAACGCGCGTGCCCCTAGTGGCCACATGGCGAAGCGACGTTACATAATGTCGTTTCACCCAGCCATGCCATTCTGCCGCAAGTGGTTAAAGAGTAACTCCACTTTTGTTGAGAAAAAAAAAAATACCCCCTGGGTGATCTATGTACATTGCAAGGATTTTAACCATCTTTGTTGCAGATTCCTACCTTTTGTTATTCTGAAGAAATCCCTGTGTGTTTGTCTGTGCACATGTGCAAAAGTGAGTCTAATGGGAGTGGTTTCATAACCAACCAGCTGCTGCACCTGCAAAGCTCTAATGAAGAAAATTGCAGGGCCTGCATTTCTTTAGATGTGTTTGCCTATTGGGAGTATCTCACCAAAAATAAGATTTTTGTTGCAATGGATGCCAGATATCTGACTTGTATCTTAGTACAGAATTCTATGAAAATCAGAGCCAATCACACAAGCAGGAAATGGCATATCTGGGGGGCGTTCTGTGCACATTCTGTGCACAGAACACCTCCAGGTAGTCATATTGCATTTCACAGAAAATTACAGAGCTGCAGATTAAAAAGGAAAGGTAATTGTTAACCACTTCAATACCAGGCACTTAAGCCCCTTCCTGCCCAGGACAATTTTCAGCTTTCAGCGCTGTCACGCTTTGAGTGACAATTGCGCGGTCATGCAACACTGTATTCAAAGTCAATTTTTATCATTTTCTTCCCACAAATAGAGCTTTCTTTTGGTGGTATTTGATCACCTCTACGGTTTTTATTTTTTGCTACACAAACTAAAAAAGACCAACAATATTTTTGAAAAAAAAAGATTTTTTTTTAGTTTTTGTCATAAAATTTTGTTCTCCCCTTCACTGACGGGCACTGATGAGGCAACAGTGATGAGGCGGCACTGATGGGCACTGATGAGGAGGCACTGATATGTAGAATCGATGGGCACTAATAGGCGGCACTGATATGCAGCACTGATGGGCACTGAGAGGTGGCACTGATGGGCACTGACAGGCAGCACTGATGGGCACTGACAGGCGGCACTGATGGGCACTGACAGGCGGCACTGATGGGCACTGGCAGGTGGCACTGATGGGCAGCACTGTTGATGAGGTACTGATAAGTACTGACAGGTGTTACTGCTGGGCAATGATTGGCACTGTGGTGGGCAGTGATTGGCACTGTGGGGGGCAGTGATTGGCACTGTGGTGGGCAGTGATTGGCACTGTGGGGGGCAGTGATTGGCACTGTGGTGGGCACTGGCAGAATTTATTGTTTTTACATTGCTGGGCACTGGTTGGCAGGTGATTTGCACATTTGAGGGGGCTGTGTTGATAATCAATGTGCTGATTATCAGCACAGACCCCCCCTCTGACAGAGAGAGCCGCCGATCGGCTCTCCCTGTCAGCATTAACCGAGGAATGCCGTTTACCGGCACTTCCTGGTTCACACGGTGATCAGCTGTGATTGGTCACAGCTGATCACGTGGTAAGAAGCCTCTGACAGAGGCTTCTTATCACGATCGGAGATGCGGGGAGTCAGAGTGTCGACGTCATATGACGCCCAGTCAGGATAACAGAACCACTTCCCGGCCGTCATTTTGCATACGACGGGCAGGAAGTCCTTAATAACATTCAATTACAATAACTTTTGTCGCAATTGTATATGCTTTTTTTTCTCTTCATTTGCTTTTCCCACGAAAGTGGAGTTACCCTTTAAAATACTTGCACAATTTCCCTGCTTTGTGTGGTTAAAGCCTAGACATAGTTTTTTTCATTCAACCCAGCGGGCGGAAGGAAAACAACAGAAATACTTGGGAGGAGCCGCTGTACTAAATATGCAATGTTAGTACAGTGATCTCCCCCGCTAAGCTATTGTGTTCTGGCAGGAGGGTGCTGCCCCCTGGCCAATGGCTGAGAGCGCTGATTGGCTCATCGGCAGACCTTTTTTGGTCACTTGCCTTTAATAGAAGCTGGCAAAAAGGCTGGCTTCTGTTGGACCGGCTGCTGTACACACGTGCCGGATGTCGGTTGGTTTCTATCGAACCGTCCGATGTACAGCCCGTGTGTATGGCCCTTCAGGAGGGGGCTGTGGAGGGATATTTAACAATAACTTTGCCTGTATTGTGTTTGCAATTCTTCATTATGAGCTGTAAACAAGATTTGAACGCTGACTGTCCTAACAAAGGAATAAAAATGTAGAAATCACCCTCCTGCATTGTATATTAATGAGGGATGGCTCACTCCCAAAGCACAAAGACATGGGCTGTCCAGAAATCCTCTAAATCAGCCATGACACCTTCTCTTTAACCCACTTGCCATCTGCTAACAATACATGTACTACTAGTGGGTGGCACAGCAACATACTGGTATGTCGCAAGCCACTTCCTGATTTTCAGGTGAATGCACGTGTCCTCTGCTGATCTGGGCTGTGATTGGACACAGCACAAGTTTGTCAGCAGGTTACAGCAAAAGATCTTGGCTGTATACCCGCTGATCAGCTGTGGCCAATCCCAGCACAGAGTTCTGTGTTGACAAACACACAGAACACTGAGCAATAATCTGGCTGTTTATTCTCCCTGAAATAAACTGAGTTCAGGGAGAAACGACAGCCAGATCCTGTGAGTAAACACACAGATCTGTCTGGATTTAGCCCAGCTTTTAGTTACCATTCTGTAAGGTACCTGTGATAGATAATGTCCGAAGTGGAGCTTGTGTGCTGAGGACTCAGGTGAAAACTTAGGCAGATCCGGTTGGCAACAGATTAGGCAAAGCCGTACACGATCGAAATCCAGAGAGTGGTCAGGCAGGCAAAGGTCATACACCATAGCTCCCAACTGTCCCTGATTTCGAGGGACTGTCCCTGATTTGGAGCAATGTCCCTCTGTCCCTCTTTCCTCCTCATTTGTCCCTCATTTTGGTCTGATCTATATAGATGTATAAAAAATGCACTTTTTATCTATCAAAAAGTGTTTTCCAGCGCTAAACCTTTCATCCGATTTCTAAATGGTTGCATTTGTAAATTTCAAAAGCCAATATAAAGGAATAGCAGTGGTAAAAAAAGAATTTTGTGGGTTTAACCAATCTTGTTTTTTTGTACAATTCTCCTTTAAGGGGGCGTGGTCAGGGGTGTGTCCTATGCCTGCATACTTTTGCTGATCGGTGTCCCTCATTCCCATCTCAGAAAGTTGGGAGGTATGCATACACGAGCTGGCGGTGAAGTACAAAATCAGCAGGCTAGAGAGTAGTCAGGAATTCAGGCAGAAGTTCATATATGGTATTCAGAGTCATAAAGCAGCCACAACACCCAGGGAGCTAGTCCACACAAATGGGCACTGAGAGATAGGCTGCTTTGATTGTAGATTGTCTACAACAAGTTGTGGCACAACAAGTAATGCCCCGTACACACGGTCGGATTTTCCAACGGAAAATGTGTGATAGAACCTTGTTGTCGGAAATTCCGACCGTGTGTAGGCTCCATCACACATTTTCCATCGGATTTTCCGACACACAAGGTTTGAGAACAGGATATAAAATTTTCCGACAACAAAATCCGTTGTCGGAAATTCCGATCGTGTGTACACAAATCCGACGGACAAAGTGCCACGCATGCTCAGAATAAATAAAGAGATGAAAGCTATTGGCCACTGCCCCGTTTATAGTCCGGACGTACGTGTTTTACGTCACCGCGTTTAGAACGATCGGATTTTCCGACAACTTTGTGTGACCGTGTGTATGCAAGACAAGTTTGAGCCAACATCCGTCAGAAAAAATCCTAGGATTTTGTTGTCGGAATGTCCGAACAAAGTCCGACCGTGTGTACGGGGCATAAGACTGCAGCTGTGGGACCAGGAACATCCTGGTTCAAATACACCCAGGTACATGACACATTCAGAACTGAAAGCAAGGAGAGACTCCAACCAGATGATCAGTGAGTAAAAGCAGCACGCATGCATTTGTACACGCTTGTTAGGCACACAGTTAACCCTTGATAGCCCTTCTGATCACCACCACCTATTAGTGTCATTAGTACACGAAACAGTATCATGCTACCACATTTTCATAGTCACAATATTTTACCGATCACCGCCATACTAGTATAGCGTCCATAGCTACATGAATACCAGTATATACCGTATTTATCTGCGTATAACACGCACCCCAAGTTTAGGAGGGAATTTTAAGGAAAAAAACTTTTAGGAGGGAAGCTTAAGGAAAAAAAACTTACATTTAAATGCCCATCAATGCAGCCTTGTCAGTGTCCATCTGCAGCCTTGTCCATCATTGCAGCCTTGCCAGTGTCCATCATTGCATCCTTGTCAGTGTCCATTTATTGCATCCTTGTCAGTGTCCTGTCAGTGTCCATCATTGCAGCCTTGTCAGTGTCAATCATTGCATCCTTGTCAGTGTCAATTGCAGCCTTGCCCCTGTGCATTGCAGACAGTCTGTACTGTCAGTACCTTGCCATTTAAAAATGGCGCCGCTGAGATACAGAGATGGATGTCCTGTATATCTTGGCGACGCTCGGCTGCTCCCGGCCACTCTCGGCTGTTCTCGGCGGCTCACGCAGGAATGCGAGAGCGGCCGAAAGCCGCCGAGTATGGCCGAGAGTGGCCGAAAGCCGCCAAGAATGGCTGAGATGCTCACAATCGGCGGGGGATTGGCGTATAACACGCTATGATTTTCCACTGATTTTAAGGGGAAAAAAATGCATGTTATATGCCGATAAATATGGTATATATGTAGCACTACGTTTAAATAACACACTGACACAAGGTATATTGATTAGCTCTCTCAGATTTTACCTAATCAAGAGGAGAGTCTTGAAACAGGGTATTAGTCAGCCAAATCCTGGATAAACAGCCAAGACTCAGTTGAAAAAGTCCCCCAAGAAAGTTAAATGACAGTTGACAATGAAAATAACATAATATGAAGGCATACAGAAAGCAGACAATAAATGATTGGATTTAAACAAGGGCTACTGGTTACTGAATACCACTGCTAAAGGAGAATCCCAGGCCAGCCTATTATACCTTTAATCCTAATGAGAGATGAGGTAATATAGGTGCTAGTGGTGTGTCCCTTTAAATAGAGATAGAATTAGCAGATTTCAAAGATGCAAGGCCTTGCAATTATCTTCATCGGTATGTTGGAGCTCAAAGAAAAGACTTCTAAATGTGACACAGTGATATGCAGTCAAGGCAAAGCAGCTGAGACTGACCAGTGGCAATCCTAAAGGTAATTCAGGGATAAGATGTCTGTATACAGTGTCCTGTGGAGTATGCTAGTCACTGGTACTGGATTTGTGGGCAGGTACCCGCTCACCAATCTGAAGACAGGGTAGGAAATTCCTGAACAGTGATCCAAGTTGATTCTTCCTTCTGCAGAACGGACAGGGATGACGGACTGGCTGTTGGAACAGTGAATAGTCTGGTCTTACTGGTTTCAGCAATGCTGCAGTGGTGCCCGTCGTGTAGCAAGTGGTGTTGGACACACCTGGGTCGGAGCTGGGAGCACCGTGTTGCCGCGTGATAAGCTGAAGTCCTCTCGCACAGCAGCGAAGGGGATGTTTAATTGATGAGATGCAGGAAGCAAGAGATCTTGGGCCTGGTCTGCTGACCCCTTTATAGTCTCTCCCAGAGTTCTCTCCCTGGAGCAATTGGCTTACTGGGAGGTGTGACAAATATATATATATACAGCACTCACAAACAGAGACCCATAATAGGTGACAAAAACATATAGTCCATATAAAAAATTGTTTCACAACTAAATACAGTTCATAAAAAAAAAAAGTGCTTCACAACTAATGTGCGAAATCGCAGGGAATCGCAGGGAATGCGCTCACAAACAGAGACCCATAGTAGGTGACAAAAACATGTAGTCCATAAAAAAAAACAAAAAAACAACTAAATACAGTCCATATAAAACTAAAAAGGTGCTTCACAACTAATGTGCAAAATCGCAGGGAATGCTACACATTTGGTGTGCAAAAAGTGTAGAGAAAAGTGTTGCAGAAACATTTTCAGGCGTACCGAGGCACCCCCACATGTGTCCCCACTCACCAAATCACAATGATACCCAGCTTTTCAGTCTGGGAGTCAATAAGGCTTAGAACGATATCCAGAGAACAACACAGGATGGCAGGTTCACCGATGAGATGATAAACAATCCTTCAACGTTAATGCTCAGCCATACAAAACAGGTACCCAAAAAGGAAAAAAAAGGTATTTTGATGAAGCCCTGTGGGAGGGTGAAATGCATTGACGTGACTCACTTCCGGCACTGACATCACTTCCGGTCTTGTAGGAATGCCCCCAATGGCGTTTTCTGCATCTTCTTACAATTTCAATGCCTGTTTTTAACTTACTTTTGTAAGTATACCTTTTTAGCACAATAAATTTGCTTTCTTAACATACTTCACTATTGGTCCCCTTTTTTCTTCCTTTTTGGGTACCTGTTTTGTATGGCTGAGCATTTACCTTGAAGGATCATTTATCATCTCATCAGTGAACCTGCTATTCTGTGTCGTTCTCTGGATATCGTTCTAAGCCTTATTGACTCCCAGACTGAAAAGCTGGGTGTCATTGTCATTTGGTGAGTGGGGATACATGTGGGGGTGCCTTGGTATGCCTGAAAATATTTTTCTGCAACACTTTTCTCTGCACTTTTTGCACACCAGATGTGTAGCATTGCCTGAGATTTCGCACATTAGTTGTGAAGCACTGTTTTAGCTTTATATGGACTGTATTTAGTTGTGAAACATTTTTTGTTTTTTTTATATGGACTACATGTTTTTGTCACCTACTATGGGTCTCTGTTTGTGAGCGCATTCCCTGCGATTCCCTGCGATTTCGCACATTAGTTGTGAAGCACTTTTTCGTTTTTTTATATGGACTGTATTTAATTGTGAAACACTTTTTTTATATGGACTATATGTTTTTGTCACCTATTATGGGTCTCTGTTTGTGAGCGCTGTATTTATATATTTTGTCACTATGGTCAAGTGTTTAGCACTTTGTGTATAGCAGCTACATTCATTCTTTATCACCCATTTTCTACACCATCAGCGCAAGTTAATATATTTAGATTATATATTTTTCCAGTACAAGGAGGTGTAGTCCTTGGATAGTTCTGCAGATCAGGGATGTCTGTTCAGGAGACTATAGTTCCCACAATACTCCTGCTTGGCTCAGGAATATGATGCGTGTAATCCGAGCCCAGCACTAGGGGGAACACAGACCGTCCAAGAAGGGAGAGGGTAAGTCTGCAGTGCCAGATAACTGTAGTCTGCTGTTGGCTACATCGACCATAGTTTGTAGATGCTATAAATTTCACACAAACCAAATAAAATACACTTATTTGTTTTTTTTTTAACCGAAGACATGTAGCAGAATACATATAGGCCTAAATTTATGTAAAACTTACACTTTTATGGCTTTGTTTTAGAACAAAGTAGAAAATATGCATTTTCAAATGTATATAATTTATAGAATAAAAAACCCAGTGGTGATCAAATGCCAATGAGAAAGCGGTAAGTGTGTGGAAAAAAAGGATGTAAAATGTTGTTTCCGTACAGTTACATGACCATGCAATTGCTCACACCGATATACATCGGCAGAATGGCACTCCTGCGCAAACTGACATACCTGTATGTCAGTCCCCAAAAGCAGGACAGTAGACGCGGGCCCATTGCGGTAGTGTGCCCGTGGGTCCGCTGACTCGATGTACGATTGCGGCAAGGAGAGGTAGAACGGGGAACTGTTTATGTAAACAAGGCATTTCCCTGTTCTGCCCAGTGACATGACAGAGATCTTCTGTTTCCTGTCATCGGAAACAGTGATCTCTGTCATGTCAGTGGTAGCCCATCCCCCTACAGTTAGAACACGCTGAGGGAACACACTTAACCCCTTGATCGCCCCTTAGTGTTTAACCCCTTCCCTGCCAGTGACATTTATACAGTAAGCAGTGGGTATTTTTAGCTCTGATTACTGTATAAATGTCAATGGTCCCAAAATAGTGTCAAAAGTGTCTGATCTGTCGGCCGCAATGTTGCAGTCCCAATAAAAATTGCAGATAACCCCCCATTACTAATAAAAATTTTTTTTTATAAAAATGCCATAAATCTATCCCCTAATTTAGAGACGCTATAACTTTTGCACAAACCAATCAATATGCACTTTTTGCAATTTTCTTTTACCAAAAATATGTAGAATACATATCGGCCTAAACCGAGGAAGAAATTTGTTTTTTTATTTATTTTTTGGGGATACTTATTATAGCAAAAAGTAAAAAATATTGCTTTTTTTTCAAAATTGTTGGACTTTTTTGTTTATAGTGCAAAAAATAAAAATAAAGAGGTGATCAAATACCACCAAATACCACCAAAAAAAAGCTCTATTTGCGGGAAAAAAGGACGTCAATTTTGTTTGGGTAAAGCGTCGCAAGACCGCACAATTGTCAGTTAAAGTGAAGCAGTGCCGTATCGCAAAAAATTCTCTGGTCATTAAGGGAGTAAAATTTTCTGGGGCTGAAGTGGTTAAAGTAGCGCAGTGCTGAATAGCAAAAAATGCCCTGGTCATGGAGGTAAAATCTTCTGGGGGTCAAGCAGTTAAAACATCTAAAAAAGGTAAGTATTTTTTAAAACAAAAATGTTTGGGGTATGCTGTGTGTAGAATACGTATTTGTTTCAGATTTACATAGATGTGTGAGGACCTGGGGGTGGGAACAGGAAGTAGGACGTTATGAAGTGAAACTAAAAAGGTTTACAGGATGTTCACTGCTAGCTGGAAATAAACAAGTTCTCTACAAGCTTCATCTGATGATTCATCATTGCTTCTACAAAATATACATGGTGACAGAAGTGAGGCTCAGAATCGACGTGGCATACAACCCCTAATCTTTTTTTTTTTAAAGGTATCTTATTAGTTTTCATACAAGCATTAACAATATGTCAAAGAAAGGGTGCATATCATTCAGTTTGCAATGTCAAAGGTTAATAATATAGACACAAGGACGAGTCTTCATACCCAGAGAGTAAACAATAATTACCGAAAAACAGTAACAAAACCGGCTGGTGATTAGGTCAGTTTAGAAGAGAGCTATCACTCCACTCAAAATACATAGGAACGTGACATAAAGGAGGATAGAACACAGGGCACTTATCTGTAAATTCATAGGGGTGTACCTCTCAGTTTTGTTAAACTTCAATCTCCCCACCCTGAGACCTTAGAAGTCCACGCCGCCCATGTTTTATCAAATTTTTTTGTACAACCTCTAACAATATAGGTCAGTTTATACATGGGAAATACTTGATTGACCAAGTCTACCCACATCTGTAAAGTGGGAGGTTCTGGTTTCTTCCATTGGAGGGCAATTGCCTTTTTTGCATAGAAAAAAAGACTTACCAGGACCTTTCGGGTGGCACCTAACTCTTCCTCTTCCAGATCTCCAAGGAGACACCTGGCAGGATTACACATATTGGGCAAAGCAAGTTTTTCCTTCATAAAGGAAGTAACCTCGGACCAAAACTGACATATTTTCAGACAGTCCCAGGTCAAAAATTGCCTATCCCATTGCGCATCTATAGCATCCAGGAGAATCTAACTTACCCAATCTTACATAAGCGAGTTTGAGTAAAATATATACTATGCAAATAATTCATTTGTTTTACCTTATCTCCCGCAGCTATGACACTCGTTAACTGATCACCCAAAACCTCCTCTCAGGTTTCATCCTGCAATGTAGGTATATCATTTTGCCATTAGGTTTTAAACTTGAGCAGTCTGGGGTTAGACAAGGATAAAAACAAAGAACAATACCTGGTGATCAACTCATTATCATTATCACTCAAGCTCATTATGAAATACTTACCTTAGAATGATGCCCTGAATCGGCGCCGGCCCTCTGAGTATAGCGCAGACATCTTCCACCGAAGTTACATCTGGGTTTGTGGTTCCGGTGCTGTGATTGGCTGGAGCTGCGATGACATCACTCCCACGCATGTCACGGCACATCTACTGGAGAAACGGCACAAGCGAGGCGTTTCTTCAGTGTGCATGTGCTGATGACGTCGACACATGTGGATATAGTGAATATCTCCTAAACGGTGCAAGTTTAGGAGATATTCACGGGTACCTACAGGTAAGCCATATTATAGGCTTACCTGTAGATAAAGTGGTAGTAAAGGGTTTACAACCACTTTAAGTCTCCGACTGCATAAATGAAAAATTTTATAAGATAGATTTAGGACCTCAGCCCCTTTACTGGGATAAGGGCCATTTCTGTAAAGTAGGTTAATCACAGCTGCATATGAATACATAACGGTCGCCTGTGCCGCCACCAAAGCATTATCTATGTTAGGGAAGAACCAGCTACGCACATGTCAGCTGAGCAGCCCAGGAATAGGCCTGCAGTTTAGGTAGCGCCAACCCCCCCCCCCCCCCCTTTCTGCACCGGGAGTTGTAACGTTTCCAAGGAGATTCTAAGGGGGACAAGAGGCCCAGATGAATGTGGCAATTTGGGTGTTCATTTCTACAAAAAGTTTTTTGCATAAATAGACTGGAGCATGCCAAAATTTATACAAGAACCTGGGCAGGAAGACCATTTTAAACAGGTTTACAACCCCTAATCTTTGATAATGACATGGCTGAAATTCAAAAGAGAATGGGACTTGTACAGCAAAGGAGGACTCTCAGACAAGTCAAAAAAGGTACAAGCTTACACTTTTCTCAATTTTGCTGGTTCAGATGCACTAGAGAAATAGGAGTCATTTTATTTTCAAGATAATGAGGACAAAGAGGACCCTGATGTCTTAATTAAGAAATTTGATGACATGCTTACCCCACTAAGTAATATGATAATAGACAGACATGCATTTAACATGATGGCTCAGAAACCTGATGAAAGAATATAATCCTTTGCAGCCACACAGACTGCTGGCTAACTGATGAACTGATCCGTGACAGGATTGTATGTGGTATCTATAAAAATGCAGTTCATGTTCAGTTGTTCAGGGAGAAAGATTTAAACACTGGAATCAGCCATCAGAAAATCTACGTTTTTTGAACATTCTGAAAGGGCCACTAAGGAACTAAAGATACAGGCAGAAGTGTTTTTGGTGCAACAGAACAAAAGGCAATGCAGAAACTGTGGTAGTGAACACGCTACTGAGCGCAACAAGTGTCTAGCTTTTAACAAAAGGTGTAATTCATGCAACAAATGGAATAATTTTGCAAATGTTGTAGGTTCAAGCCTCAAAATAGAGGTGTGTGGATAATACCATTTAGTGACACTAAACAACTAAATGTGCACAGAACTAATGAAGTGGAAAGTGATGATCACCAAAATAGTTTTCATTTTGAAAGTGTGAACCTAATTGCAAATAAACTAGAAATATTCACCACCCCCTCAACATCATGCAACAAACATGTGAATTTGAAAATTGACACTGGTGCCAAATGCAATGTCCTGTCCTTATCCACTTTGCACAGCATTGACCCCAAAGCTGAAATTGATCAGTCAAATAAATGTAGCGCCCACCAGTTTGGGTGAGTGCTACAATAGAGAGTTTAGTGTTAAAATAGGTTAAATTTGCCAGAATCTCACTCTGCAGTGTAATCTGGTGGGGTTTGATTTCTGAGGAGGGTGTGACCCCTGCACTCTGCTTGAACAGTTTCCTTTGTTTTCTGGGGGTTGGCCTAGAAGCAGGGCTTTTTTTCTCAGAAAAAAGGTGCAGGAACTCACCCTCCCCAGCCAACTCTCCACCCCCAATCCTGTCGTTCCATGGGGAGAGAAGTAAAGCAGCGCCAAATCCACGCAGGCCCAAAAGGCACTAAGGAGCGCATAACACACAGGGCTCAAAAAAGTGTACTCTGCAGTGATTAGGTGTGTGTATCACACATGGCACAGAAAAAAAAAAATCAGCGGACAGTACTTGCATATCTCCCTCAATGTAACCATCTATTGCTCACCTCTGTTCCCCCCATTCAAACCTTACCTCTGCAAACCTTGTCCACAGATGACCTATGCTCCCCTTCCACAGCTCACCTCTTCTTCCCCCCGTCTGCAGCTTACTTCTACTTCCCCCGTCTGCAGCTCACTTCTTATTCCCCCATCCACAGCTCACTTCTTATTCCCCCCATCCACAGCTCAACTCTTTCCCCTTTCTACAGCTCACCTCTTTTTTACCCTGTTCACAGCTCACCTCTTCTTCCCCCCATCTGCAGCTCACCTCTTCTTCCCCCCATCTGCAGCTCACCTCTTCTTCCCCCCGTCTGCAGCTCACTTCTTCTTTCCCCTGTCCGCAGTTCCTCTATACATCCCTCCTATCCACAGCTCACCTCTTCTTCCCTCCTGTCCACGGCTCATCTGTTCTTCCCTCCTGTCCACTGCTCACCTCTTCTTCCCATCTGTCCACGGCTCATCTCTTCTTCCCTCTTGTCCACTGCTCACCTCTTCTTCCCTCCTGTCCACGGCTCATCTCTTCCAACCTCCTGTCCACGGCTCATCTCTTCCAACCTCCTGTCCACGGCTCATCTCTTCCATCCTCCTGCCCACGGCTCATCTCTTCCAACCTCCTGTCCACGGCTCACCTCTTCTTCCCTCCTGTCCATGGCTCACCTCTTCTTCCCTCCTGTCCACGGCTCATCTCTTCTTCCCTCCTGTCCACTGCTCACCTCTTCTTCCCCCCGTCTGCAGCTCACTTCTTCTTCCCCCGTCTGCAGCTCACTTCTTATTCCCCCCATCCACAGCTCACTTCTTATTCCCCCCATCCACATCTCAACTCTTTCCCCTTTCCACAGCTCACCTCTTTTTTACCCTGTTCACAGCTCACCTCTTCTTCCCCCCATCTGCAGCTCACCTCTTCTTCCCCCATCTGCAGCTCACCTCTTCTTCCCCCCGTCTGCAGCTCACTTCTTCTTTCCCCTGTCCGCAATTCCTCTATACTTCCCTCCTGTCCACAGCTCACCTCTTCTTCCCTCCTGTCCACGGCTCATCTGTTCTTCCCTCCTGTTCACTGCTCACCTCTTCTTCCCTCCTGTCCACGGCTCATCTCTTCTTCCTTCTTGTCCACTGCTCACCTCTTCTTCCCTCCTGTCCACGGCTCATCTCTTCCAACTTCCTGTCCACGGCTCATCTCTTCCAACCTCCTGTCCAGGGCTCATCTCTTCCAACCTCCTGTCCAGGGCTCATCTCTTCCATCCTCCTGCCCACGGCTCATCTCTTCCAACCTCCTGTCCACGGCTCACCTCTTCTTCCCTCCTGTCCATGGCTCATCTCTTCTTCCCTCCTGTCCACGGCTCATCTCTTCTTCCCTCCTGTCCACTGCTCACCTCTTCTTCCCTCCTGTCCACGGCTCATCTCTTCCAACCTCCTGTCCACGGCTCATCTCTTCCAACCTCCTGTCCATGGCTCATCTCTTCCAACCTCCTGTCCACGGCTCATCTCTTCCAACCTCCTGTCCACGGCTCATTTCTTCCTCCCTCCTGTCCGCGGCTCACCTCTTCTTCCCTCCTGTCCACGGCTCATCTCTTCCAACCTCCTGTCCACGGCTCACATCTTCTGATCTCCTGTCCATGGGTCACCTCTTCTTCTCTCCTGTCCATGGCTCACCTCTTCTTCCCCCCGTAGCTCACCTCTTCTTCCCTCAGTCCACAGCTCACCTCTTCTTCCCCCCGTAGCTCACCACTTCTTCCCCCGATTTGCTACTCCCTCCGTCCGTAACACACCTCTTCTTTCCCCTGTCCCTCCTCAATTCTGCACCCCTGTCCACATGTCATCTTAGCACCCCCCACAACTTGCCTTTGTACCCCCTGTCAACAACTTAACTCTGCAGCCCCCACATCTACAGCTTAAACTCCCAGTCCACAACTACACCTTCAAACAACCTGCCAGCCCCCCTACAAGCTCTTGCCACTGTATCACCTGCCCCCCCCTCCCCACTACTCAGCTCTCACTTTGCACAACCTCTCCCTCTTTCCAGCTTTAACAACTTCATCCCCCCTTCACAAATTCACCCCACAGCTGTCACCTCCCCTGCAGATGCCACTCGCCCCCCCCTTCCCTTCATAGTTTTTAGTGCACTCACCTCTTCTCCATAGCTTGCGGTGCAGCTATCATTGATCCGTTTTGAGCATGCAGGCTTTTTTCCGGCCGAACACTTCACTTGGCTCTCAGCTACAGGGAGGCACGGCAGAGAGGGACGAGAGCCGCAGGGCAGGATAGACGGGAGCCACGGGGCAGGGCAGGATGGAAGCCGCGGGGCAGGGTGGGACAGACGAGAGCCGCGGGGCAGGGCAGGATAGACGGGAGCCACGGGGCAGGGCGGGACGGAAGCCGCGGGGCAGGGCGGGATGGACAGGAGCTGCGGGGCAGGGCGGGACGGAAGCCGCAACTCCCGAAGCTCCACAAAAAGTAAAAAAAAAATAAAATATGCAGCGGTCACAGTGTGAGGACTGACTGACTTACACATGTCACAATAGGACACAGAAGCCGGTGGGGGAAGAACGTAGTGCCTACCTCCTCTACCGCCTTCTGTGTTCAGTGACTGGGGAGAGGACAGGGCTGCCAGAGGTGGCGGAACGCCGTTAGCCGCGTTCCGGCAGAAAAAAAGCCCTGCCTAGAAGACAAGAGGAATACAAGTGTGAGTGACAGGTAACTTCTGGATGACGCCTCTGGACCAATGGTTAATTTGTTGGGACAGGGGCGGGACTTCTGTTTAAGGTCTGGTCACATGCTTCCCGGGGGTTCTTGTTCTGCATGGGAAGTGAAAGGAGCCTTGTGGAGGATGTAAAAAAAAACAGGAGGCTTCCGTGTGTGCTCTTCCCCCTCGGGGGGGAGAGGGACCTGTGACCTGATGTGGATATGGATGGGTGGAGAAGAGACCCAGGAGTCAGGATATAGACACTGATATAGCACTGATGCTCTTCCCGGTGTGAGGAGAAGAAAAGCAAAGCTATGCGGATCGAGAGGAACTGAAAGACTTTCTTCCAAATCGCTGCCAATACTGACAACCAGGAATGGGTGAGGATTTTCCATGTGCGACATGGTTCATTACTCAGAAACACAAGTGAGTGTAACCCAAAGGGAAACAGTACCTATGAGAGACTTTACAGGGATCAGTGTCACCTTCTGAATGTCATCTGAAGTATCATTCAAGAAGTTAGAATCATAGGTGCTGCAAAGTCAGGAAGTGGTGGTAAAGAGGAAGAAGGAAACATGCATCGCACAAGGGAATATTATTCAAGATGGAGGTCTACTACTCGGGGCTTATATAATCTGAGAATAATATTGTATTGCATATCATCCAACCCTGCTGAGAGTTATTCAGAGTGACTTTTCAGTATAGTGCTGCATTATTCAGAGTGACTTTTCAGCATGATGCTGCATTTCATATGGAAACCACAATAAACTTGTATATAGTTCACTTTCATTGACTGTCTGCGTATTCTATTTGGTTGAGGAGTGGGGGTGATGGAACAAGCTCCAGGGTGGAACAAACTTTTAGCCGCTCCTACGGGAGTAGGGCGCTTCATAAAGTAAACCTGATAGCTTATGGCGGTCAAACAATTCAGACACTGGGCATTTCTACCTTGGATCTATCAGGTGACAAGCTGCTATTCCATGTTGTGGATAAAAATATTAAGAGTCTGCTAGGCTTACCAGACAGCATGCGCTTAAATATAATCCAGCTCAATCTAGAAATACATGCAGTACCACAGGCTCCTGAGATGACCGCCAGTGAGGCCTTATTTCGAACTTACACTGTTGGTAAGCATCCAGTCATATAAAACATGCGTTTAGATGAAACGGTACAGCCTATTGCGTGCCCCTCGAAGGATTCCACTGGCTATAAAAGAAAGTCTTGCAAGAGTTGGAAAGGATGACTAAACTGGGCATCATTGCACCAGTGCACTACCCCCTGGGTGTCTGCCATGGCAACATTAGTTAAGAAAGATGGCACTGTCTGCATATGCGTTGAACCTCAATAAGGCTCTCCTGAGGCCTTATAATCCATTAAAAACTGTAGAGCAAGTGATCGCTGATATGCTACAGGCAAAGGTCCTCAGCATTCTAGATGCAAAATGTGGATTCTGGCAAATCCCTCTAGATGAGGACTTATTACTCACAACATTTATGATTCATATGGGAGATACAAATGCTTACAGATGCCATATGGACTTTCAACTGGAAGCAAAGTCTTTCAGAGATGTATGGAACAGCTCTTTGCTGGACAGCCATGTGAAATAGTCATAGACAATATCTTGATTTGGAGATCCTCCGTTGAGGAACATGACGAACTACTTAAATGCATACTAGACAGTGTCAGAGCCATCAATATGCAGCTCCACCCTACCAAATGTCGCTTCAGTATCTCAGAGGTGCCATATGTGGGACACCCAGAAAAAACTAAAGCCATCCATCAAATGCCTGCTCTAGAGGACATGCGTGGATTGGAAAGGTTTCTTAGCATGACCAATTATCTCTCGATGTTCATTGTTTACTACAGTGAGATAACATCTCCACTCTGTTAGCTTCTCCGCCAAGATGCCTACCGGTGTTGGACTGAACAACATGCTGTGGATACATTGAAAGCACAATAAAATAGCCCACCTGTCCTACAGTATTTTGATGTAGTGTAGTAGTGTCTGCTGATGCTTCCCAGCATGGTCTTGGCGCAGTCTGTCTTCAAGATGGGAGGCCTGTGGCTTTTGCATCAAGAGCCCTCACCGAAACTGTAGCACGCTATGCAAAAATTGAGAGGGAATTATTGGGACTAGTATTTGCCAGTGTAAAATTCCATGATTATATCTATGGCCAACCTGTAAC
This sequence comes from Aquarana catesbeiana, assembly GCF_042186555.1. Taxonomy (NCBI): domain Eukaryota; kingdom Metazoa; phylum Chordata; class Amphibia; order Anura; family Ranidae; genus Aquarana; species Aquarana catesbeiana. The sequence goes on along the minus strand of NC_133332.1, from coordinate 301,002,467 downwards.
TGTGGAGACGGATCATCAGCCAGTCATAACCATACTAAGAAAACTCCTGCATACAGCATGCGTGCATCCATCAAATGATGCTAAAGATTCTACGCTACCACCTGAATGTAATGTATAAACGAGGCCATGAACAGTTTGTTGCGGATGCTCTTTCACGTCCACATCTCCCCACTTCTGATAACTCTGGAGCTATTGAGGATTATGATGTGCTGGCTGTCAGGGACTAACCCGCAGGAGAACTGACATCTATGGCCAGCAGAATCTTGTATCAACAAACACAAATTCTCCAGCGCTAATGCGCATGCGCGCACGTGCGTGGGCGTGAGCTGTCAGGACAGTGTATTCTTCAGTGTGCACGCGGGCGCCAAAGCGCGCACCAATGCGCACACGTGTGCGCCAAAGCACGCTCACTAGGTGAGAGACTCCAGGCACCAGTATACTATTTAAAGCATGTTGCAGCAGTCACCAACTGCTGCATGATCTTCAGCTTCTTGTACATTCCTGAGTTCCTGTTCCTATTGTCTTGGATTACCAGTTAACGACCCGGCTGATCTACATTGACCCCGGCTTGACCCTTGGCTTGTTCCTGTTACTCCGCTCTGATCTGCTGCACTGTGTATGACCCCCTGGTTTGTTTCATTGACTTTGCTACTGCTTGCTGTCCTGTGTGTGAACCCCGGCCTCCTGACACTGCTCCTGGTACTCCCTGCTGCACGATCTCATCTGGTACTTCCGAGGTACCCCTGCCCTGCTACCCTGCTCGTCAGCTGCCCACCAGTGGACTTCTCTGCTTCATCTCAGCTTGCCGTAGCCAGCAACCCCTGCAGCTTTGAGTATAGCTCCCCCTGTGCCACCTTCAGGGGGCGCTCTGCACTTAGTCGCAAGGGAAGCCCTCCCAGCATTTCAGCCTCTGATCAGGTACGTGATACTGGCTCTGGATGGGGTGTTTTCATCCAGAAGGTTTCAGAAACTAAAACAAGAAACACAGGCAGATGCCACCTGTCAGCGTCTCATGGACATCATTCTCAATGGGTGGCCTGGCTCCTTTACGGAAATCCCACATGATATCTGACCATTCTACTCTATGAGGGATGAACTGACAGTGGATGATGGATTAATCCTGTGTGGTCAGAGATATGTAATCCCTCACTCCCTTATAAATTCTACTTGACACAGCTCCATCAAGGTCATCCTGGCATTCATTCTACTAAGCGAAGGGCATGTGAAACCATGTTTCGGTCCACTATATACACTGACATTGAAAGAGAAGTTTCCAGATGTGCTCCCTGCAATGCTCTACGACAGCACCAGATGAGAGAGCCTTTAATGCTTCACCAAATACCTGACAGACCATGGTCTATCACAGCAGCTGACATATTTGAGTGGTCAAACAAGGATTACCTGGTCTTGGTAGATTCTTACTCAGGCTGGTGGGAACTTGATGTCCTCCCAAACTATTCCAGTAAAACAGTGATAAGGGCATTAAAGTGGATATTCTCTACATGTGGAATTTCCTATCATTTGATGACGGACAATGCAACATCATTTTCAAGTAGAGAATTCAAGAATTTTGCTCACCAATGGGATTTTCAGCACGTCGCTAGCAGTCCCAATTACCCTAGATCCAATGGTCTTGCAGAGCGTAGTGTAAGATCGGCCAAGCATCTCCTAGAGAAATGTACATGTGATGGTCCTGACATTTATGCAGCCCTGCTCAACCTCCGCAACACACCTAGGGATGGCACGCCTTCTCCGGCACATTTACTATCATGACAAACCAGGACTCTGATTCCCATGGTCCTATCCCAGCTCCTGCCAAGAGTTGAGACTGATGTTCAGGCTGCTTTATTTACACTCAAAAAGGAATGATAAGCCATGACAAATCGGCCAGACGCCTTTCTCCTCTGGATCCTGGGCAGGTGGTAAGGATGGAGACAACCCATGGGTTTGACAAACTGGCCACGGTTTATGGAAAGGCCTGTCAACCAAACAGCTATGTTGTCCATTCTGATGGCAAGACCTATGTAAGGAAGGACCAACACCTCCTACAGGTAATCATATTGTATTCCTGCTGCCCATGTGCTTATGATCACTTCAGGACCCCAAGCACAGCCATCTGCTTCTTCGCCAATTGTCACTTCTACCAACACACAACCACAACAAAATGATGATGGAGGTTTTAGTCTCACAAGCCCCACAAGTCATTGATTTGGAAGAGTGTGTAAACCCAATCAAAAGTTCCAAGACTTTATCACACACTGACTCTTACCCAGCATTTTGCGTTTTATATTGTAGTTTGTTATTGTTCCTTGCTATGCTGCACTCCTTGTTGGTTCTATATTACAATTCATTTATATATGCATATCTTTTCTTAAAAATGGGAAAGATGTAGAATATGTATGTTTCAGATTTAGATAGATGTTTGAGGACCTGGGGATGGGAACAGGAAGAAGTTATGAGGTGAAACTAAAAAAAAGGTTTATAGGCTGTTCACTGCTGGCTAAAAATAAACAAGTTCTCTACAAGATTCAGCTGACGATTCATCAATGCTTCTACAAAATCTACACTGTGTGAATGGCAACACATAATATAGTGGGGTTTTCTCAAATTAACTGCAAAAGTAGAACTACAAGGCAAAAAAGTAAATTCTGACACCTGGAGAAGGAAATCCACTATATATATTACCAAAATTATTGGGACTCCTGCCTTTACACACACATGAACTTTAATGGGATCCTAGTCTTAGTCCATAGTGTCCAATATTGAGTTGGCCCACCCTTTGCAGCTATATCAGCTTCAACCTTGTGGACAGCCATCCCAGAAGAGTTGAAACTGTTATAGCTGCAAAGGGTGGGCCAACTTAATATTGAACCCTACGGACTAAGACCGGGACACCATTAAAATTCATGTGTGTGTAATGGGAGGCGTCACAATACTCTTGGTAATCTAGTGTGTGTAAAAAAAAAAAGAATACCGGTATTTATTTTTATAAAGAGAATGTTAAGGAAGCAATACAACGAAGTTGGAAGACTGATGGAAGAAACCATTCTCCAACTGTCAGGATGAATGCCAATTTTAACAGTGGAATAGGGATGGGCTGAACACCCCCCCCCCCCCCCGTTCAGTTCGCACGAGAACATGCGAACAGGCAAAAAATTTGTTCGAACATGCGAACACCGTTAAAGTCTATGAGACATGAACCTGAAAAATCAAAAGTGCTAATTTTAAAGACTTACATGCATGGTATTGTCTTAAAAAGTGTTTGGGGACCTGGGTCCTGCCCTGGGGAACATGTATCAATGCAAAAAAAAGTTTTAAAAATGGCCGTTTTTTCGGGAGCAGTGATTTTAATAATGCTTAAAGTGAAACAATAAAAGTGTAATATTTCTTTAAATTTTGTACCTGGGGGGGTGTCTATAGTATGCCTGTAAAGTGGCGCATGTTTCCCGTGTTTAGAACAGTCTGACAGCAAAATGACATTTCTAATAGGAAAAAAAGTAGTTTAAAACTACTTGCAGCTATAACGAATTGTCGGTCTGGTAATATACATAAAAGTTAATTGATAAAAATGCTACGGGAAAGCCATAGGGATGTCCCCGTGCGTCAGAGGGGGGCGGACCGGGTGGCCCCCCGGCGACGGCACCGTGTGGTCCCGCCCACAGTTTTAAAAGAGCTGTCACCTGCGAGGACGTATCATATGGCGTATGCCTCCCATGGAGGCAGATCTTATTTTTTTTTTCGATCCGTCAGCGGAGGTGAATTGACTACGTGGGACAGGTTTCATTTTTTATGTTTTAATAAAGGACTTCTCCCACGGTGTGTGTTGTTTTTTTTTTACCATGTTCACACTTTTTTGTGAAATGGTACGAGTACAATATACCCGTTACCATTTCAAACAGGGGGGGCTGGGATCTGGGGGTCCCCTTGTTAAAGGGGCTTCCAGATTCTGATAAGCCCCCCGCCCGCAGACCCCCACAACCTCCGGGCAAGGGTTGTGGGGATGAGGCCCTTCTCCCCATCAACATGAGGACAAGGTGCTTTGGGGGGCTACCCCAAAGCACCTTCCCAATGTTGAGGGCATGTGGCTTGGTACGGTTCAGGAGGGGAGGGCGCTCTCGTCCCCCCCTCTTTTCCTGCGGCCTGCCAGGTTGCATGCTCGTATAAGAGTCTGGTATGGATTTTTGGGGGGACCCCACGCCTTTTTTTAAATTAATTTTGGCGCGGGGTTCCCCTTAAGATCCATACCAGACCAGTCGGGCATGGATTTTGAGGGCGACCCCCACGCCATTTTTTTTTACATTTTGGCACGGGGTTCCCCTTAATATTCATACCAGACCTGAAGGGCCTAATATGGAATTTAAGGGGAACCCCACGCATTTTTTTTTTTAACTTTGGTTCTGGGTTCCCCTGTGGGGGAATCCCATGCCATTTTTATCAATGAACTTTTATGTGTATTGCCGGACCGACAATTCATTATAGCCGTGAGTAGTTTTAAATGACTTTTTTTCCATTAGAAATGTCATTTTGCTGTCAGACTGTTCTAAACACGGGAAACATGCCCCACTCTACAGGCATGCTATAGACACCCCCCAGGTACGAAATTTAAAGGAATATACACTTTTATTGTTTCACTTTAGGCATTATTAAAATCACTGCTCCCGAAAAAATGGCCGTTTTTAAAACTTCTTTTTGCATTGATCCATGTCCCCTTGGGCAGGACCCAGGTCCCCAAACACTTTTTATGACAATAACTTGCAAATAAGCCTTTAAAATTAGCACTTTTGATTATTCATGTTCGTGTCCCATAGACTGTAATGGTGTTCGCGTGTTCGAACAAATTTTTTGCCTGTTCGCAAGTTCTGGTGTGAACAGAACAGGGGGGTGTTCGGCTCATCCCTAATGGTTATCTATAGAGTATTATCGGTGCTTCAGCTTAGTCTAAACAGATACATTTTTAATATTGGTAGCATACTTAAGGAAATTAATAAAGGGGTGTTGATAGTTTTATCAAATTTATATTAAAGTTTTAATGATTTGTAAAGTACATTATATATACTAAGATTGTAAGCTCCTTCCAGCTATCCTTTTGGATTGATCATACATTTAAATTCACAGCAATACAGACAAGGAACAGATGAGCATTGACTAGGGCATTAAGTTCCGGTTTTATAGATAAAGGAGATATGGGAAAAGGAGGAAATTATTACATTTAAGAAAGGGCATAGAACACCAGTAATTACGATGGCAGTAAACGTATTTCCGGTTTTTGCCGCAAATTCATTGGCCAATTAATCAGCAGTAAGGGCATAAATACCTAAACTAAGTTGGCGGCTCTAGTTTCCTGAAGACCTATGATTGGATGCGAAATGCGTAGAGGCTTCTGGGTAATGCCGACGTCGCTTCCTGCCCCAACCCACACCATATCGAGGCTTGGACTGCACGCTGACCCCGGGAGATGGAACGGCACTTGTTAGCCTCAAAAGTATTGCTAGAAAGACTCAGTGCCGGTCTATAGGCACTACATTTGTGAGTAAAAATTTTTTTACACCTATTTTATTGATGGAATAAAGCATAATATGTTGCACAATGATGGCTATTTGCTTTCTATGACATCCTGAGATTAATGTGGAGATGTATGGAGTAATTACTGGCATATCGTTTGGAAATCTTCAGATATATTTATATGAGTAGAGTGGTTAACCCAGGCAGAATAATAATGCTTAAAGTGAAACAATAAAAGTGTAATATTCCTTTAAATTTCGTACCCGGGGGGTGTCTATAGCATGCCTGTAAAGGGCCGCATGTTTCCCGTGTTTAGAACAGTCTGACAGCAAAATGACATTTCAAAGGAAAAAAAGTCATTTAAAACTACCCACGGCTATTAATGAATTGCCGGTCCGACAATACACACAAAAGTTCATTGATAAAAACGCCATTGGAATTCCCCACAGGGGAACCCCGAACCAAAATTTAAAAAATGACATGGGGGTCCCCCTAAATTCCATACCAGGCCCTTCATGTCTTGTATGGATATTAAGGGGAACCTGGTCAAAATTTAAAAAAAAAAAATGGCGTGGGGTCCCACTCAAAATCTATACCAGACCCTTTAGGTCTGGTATAGCGAGAGGCTCCCGCTGTGTGACGCTTCTCCTCTTCTGACGGTTCTTAAATAATGGGGGGCAGGGCCACCCGGTGACCCCGCCCCCTCTGACGAACGGGGACTTGACGGGGACTTCCCTGTGGCATTCCCCGTGATGTCAGAAGAGAGCGGGGTTACTTAACGGGTGATCCCGCCCCCCTCTGACGTCACGGGGAATGCCACAGGGAAGTCCCCGTCAAGTCCCTGTGCGTCAGAGGGGGCGGGGTCACTGGGTGGCCCCACCCCCGTTATTTAAAAACCGTCAGAAGAGGAGAAGTGTCACACAGCGGGAGCCTCCCATCATGCCATCATGTATGCGGAGCGGCCCTAGGAGAAAAAGGGAAGAAGACGCCGGTGCCGTGGAAGAAGATGCTGGATGAGAACATCGGAGGAAGAACCAGAAGAAGAAGAAGATGCAAGAAGAAACCGAAGGAAGATAGAAGATAGAAGAAAGAAGATAGAAGAAAGAAGAAGCATTTAAATAAAGGAATTGTCAAAAACTGTCTCTTGTCATTTTTAACATTTTTGACAGTTTTTTGTGAAATGGTAGGGGTACTTTGTACCCCCTTACCATTTCACACAGGGGGGAGGGCTGGGATCTGGGGGTCCCCTTGTTAAAGGGGGCTTCCAGATTCCGATAAGCCCCCCACCCACAGACCCTCACAACCACCGGGCAAGGGTTGTGGGGATGAGGCCCTTGTCCCCATCAACATGGGGACAAGGTGTTTTGGGGGGCTACCCCAAAGCACCCTCCCAATGTTGAGGGCATGTGGCCTGGTACAGTTCAGGGGGGGCGCTCTTGTTCCCCCTCTTTTCCTGCGGCCTGCCAGGTTGCGTGCTCGGATAAGGGTCTGGTATGGATTTTTGGGGGGGACCCCACGCCATTTTTAAAAAAAATTTTGGCATAGGGTTCCCCTTAAAATCCATACCAGACCTGAAGGGTCTGGTATAGATTTTGAGGGGGACCCCACGCCGGTTTTTTTTTATTTTGGCCGGGGTTCCCCTTAATATCCATACCAGACCTGAAGGGCCTGGTATGGAATTTAGGGGGACCCCCACGTCATTTTTTTTTAAATTTTGGTTTGGGGTTCCCCTGTGGGGAATTCCCATGCCGTTTTTATCAATGAACTTTTATGTGTATTGTCGGACCGGCAATTCATTAATAGCTGCGAGTAGTTTTAAATGACTTTTTTTCCTTTGAAATGTCATTTTGCTGTCAGACTGTTCTAAACATGGGAAACATGCGCCCCTTTACAGGCATACTATAGACACCCCCCAGGTATGAAATTTAAAGGAATATTACACTTTTATTGTTTCACTTTAAACATTATTAAAATCACTGCTCCCGAAAAAACGGCCATTTTTAAAACTTTTTTTTGCATTGATCCATGTCCCCTAGGGCAGGACCCAGGTCCCCAAACACTTTTTATGACAATACCATGCATATAAGCCTTTAAAATTAGCACTTTTGATTTCTCCCATAGACTTTTAAAGGGTGTTCTGCGGCTTTCGAATTTGCTGCGAACACCCCAAAATGTTCGCTGTTCGACGAACTGGCGAACAGCCGATGTTCGACTCGAACTCGAAGCTCATCCCTAATAACCATTAAAATAAATAAAAACAAAATTAAAATAAAATAAAATAAATATAGAAATAAAAATAAATAAAAATAAAATGAAATAAAGTGAAAATGGATGAAGTTGAATAAACATAAACATGAAAATAAAAATACAATTAAAAATAAATAAAAATAGTAATAAAAATAAACATAGAAATAAAAAATAGTAATGAAAATGAAATAAAATAAAGATGAAAATGAAAAACGGAATAGAAATTTAAATTGCAATTAAATGAAAAATGAGTTATTAATCTAATAATCTTCTATAAAACAGTTAATTATCCAGTTCTACATTCAACCCATTTGGCTTTATCGTATTCCTTATGTTTCTAATATGTTCCCCTATCCTAATGGAGAGTTGTCTCGTTGTTCTCCCCACGTACTGCAGTCCACAACTGCATTCGAATATGTAGGTTACGTGGGTACTGCAGCACGTGATTTTTTTCAATGTTATATTTTAACATTGTTTTGTTTGATTGGAATTCCATTGTTTTTCTTGTTCCTTTGTTAGTGGTTCTACAGGGTTTACATTTGCCACACTTATAAAAACCCTTATGGTCAAAGAATGTTACCATTTTTTTTAGGGGGGGTCAGGTACATTTTTCACAATCCCATCTTCAATTCTCCTCGCCTTTCTATAGATGATCGTAGGTTTGGATTGTAGAATCTTACTTAAATGGGGGTCATTACAAATAATTGGCCAATTTCTCTTTATAATTCCCTCTAGGACTCTGTACTCCTAATACTAGTGTTGAATCCCTTAACAAATGGCACTTCATTTCTCTATTTTCTTCATTGTTCTTTCTTGTAGCAAAATATCTCTGTTCAGACTTCCTACTTTGTCTCTGGTACACTCCTATTCTCTCCTTTCATAACCCTTGTCCACAAATATTTCGATTAGGACACTTGTTTGTGCGAGATAGTCTCCCATCAGGTCACAGTTACGCCTAATTCTAATGACTTGGCCTTTGGGTATAGCTCTTTTCCATTAGGGGAGATGGCAGCTGCTGAAAGGGATGTAACCGTTACGGTCTGTATCCTTAAATAATTTTATATGATTTTTTTTTATATTGTGAAAAATTATGTTACGCCGAGTAAATTGATACCCAACATGTCACGCTTCAAAGTTGCGCCCACTAGTGGAATGGCGACAAACCTTTAGCCTTAAAAATTTCCATATGCAACGTTTAACAAATTCTACAGGTTGCATGTTTTGAGTTACAGAGGAGGTGTAGGGCTAGAATTTATGCTCTTGCTGTAATGATCACGTTGATACCTCACATGTGTGGTTTGAACACCGTATTCATATGCAGGCGCTAGTCACGTATGCGTTCACTTCTGCACGCGAGCTTGGTGGGACGGGGCACGTTTACATTTTTTTTTTAATTTATTTTACCTTTTATTTTTAATTTTTACACTGTTCTTTAAAAAAAAAAAAAGTGTCATTTTTAATCCTATTACAAGGAATGTAAACATCCCTTGTAATAGTAAAAAAGCATTACAGGATCTCTTAAATTTGAGATCTGGGGTCAAAAAAACCTCAGATCACATATTTACACTAAAATCCAATAAAAAAAAAAAATTAAATGTCATTTAAAAGGAAAAAAAATTTAAAATGTCCCCTTAAGAGCTATGGGCGGAAGTGACGTTTTAACGTCGCTTCCGCCTGCAATGGTATGGAGATGGGTGGGGGCCATCTTCCCCTCACTCAGCTCCATACCAAGCCAGGGAGAGGACGCGATCGCCTCCGCTGCTTCCGGCGGCTCCAGTAAGCGGGGGAGGGCAACGGTGAGCGGCGGGACGGTGGGCTCTCTCCCGCCGCCGATAAAAGTGATCTTGCGATAAATCTGCCACAGAGACCACTTTTATCTGAAAGCGGACCGCCCGCTGAAGAAGAGGATACCAGGGTTATGGTAGCTAGCTGCAGCCAGGGCCGTCTTTAATTTTGATTGGGCCCTGGGCAAACATTTTCTTGGGGCCCCCCTCCATTCTGAGACATACAAAAAATAGCAGGTAGACTCAAAATCAGTTTACTGCAGCAGATCACGCAGCGATTGCAATTGTTTGCCAGAGAGCCTATCATTACTGCTCAATGGCTGGTTTCTAGAGGTTACAACACATAATTTCTGCTTGCCGATTGGTTGCTAGAGGTTAATGTACATTATTAGCGCTCACTAATTGGTTGCTAGGGGTTACAGCACATCATTAGCACTTACTGATTGGTTGCTAGAGATTAAAGCAGATCACTACTGTTTGCTGATTGGTTGCTAGAGGTTCATACATATCATTACCTCTCACTGAGCAGTGGAGCAATCCCAAATAATTGAGCAAGTAAAGGGGCACATTAATACACATACTACAGGAGAGGTTCAGAGACTGCGGACATACTGCAGGAGACAATCAGAGACTGTGGACATACTGCAGGAGATTACCAGAGACTGCGGACATACTGCAGGAGACAATCAGAGGCTGCGGACATACTGCAGGAGACAGAGACTGCGGACATACTGCAGGAGACAATCAGAGACTGCGGACATACTGCAGGAGACAGAGACTGCGGACATACTGCAGGAGACAATCAGAGACTGCGGACATACTGCAGGAGACAATCAGGGACTGCGGACATACTGCAGGAGACAATCAGAGACTGCAGACATTATACAGGGGATGGTCAGAGAACGTTCAGCAATGCACAGCTTTACAGTTGAATAACACAGCTCAGGGTTTAAACAGGCAGGCGTTCTATGGTTGTAAGGACATACCTGGCCAGCCAAACTTACTACATACATTCAGGACTGTGGGCAGGGCTTCCACTCTCTGCTCTCACTAAAGCAGCTGGGAGCTCCACTGATTCTTTGTTGGGTGGGCCCTGGACCCACATCACCAGTGAATGGTCGCCCCGATGACAGTTTTGCAGAGCGCACAGAGGACATGGGAGGATGTATTCCGCGCTAGCCAGCTGAGAGGGGCGGGGCCGGGAGCTCCACTGACGCTCTGAACCCGCCCACGTGCAGCCTGTGTACTGGGTATAGAGCGCCTGTAGTGAGAGCCAGTGATCGGAGTGGGAGTGTCATTGGAGCTCCCGGCCCCGCCCCCGGACCTGTGAATTCACCAGCCAGTATAGAGGGGCGGGGCCTGAAGCTCCACTGACACTCCCACTCCGATCACTGGCTCTCACTACAGAAGCTCTTTTCCCGAGTACACAGGCTGCACGTGGGCGGGGTCAGAGCATCAGTGGAGCTCCCGGCCCCGCCCCCTCTCAGCTGGCTAGCGAGGAATACATCCTCCCGTGTCCTCTGTGCGCTCTGCAAAGCTGTCATCGGGGCCCCAATTCACGGCTAGCGCGGGCCCCCCAACAAAGATTGGGCCCAGGGCAAGTGCCCCGTTTGCCCTGCGCTAAAGACGGCCCTGGCTGCAGCCATAACAACGATATCCCTCTTCAAACAGCCAACCTATAACAACGTCGGGCGGTCCGTAAGTGGTTAATGCAAACAACAATGTCTAGCCAGAGCCCAACCGTGTTGGTCATTCTGATGACCTGCAATAAGATATAGGTAACATTAAAAAAAACACAATGAGGGTAATATGGGGCTTTAAGCCCTCCAAGTAACAACTTTTAAAACATCATTAACTCAATTATCAATTAATCAGGCATTGTAAAACTGGTAAATGCTTTCATGGCTTATAAAAAATGTATTTAAAGCATTCAGCAGTAAATCTTTATATAATTTTAATATTAATCATTTAAATAACAAAATAACATACTTAAAAATAAAAAAAATGCGCATTGAGTCTGAACACTGCTCTGCTGGGACCACAAAGAGCCTGTAACCAACGGGAAATCATTTGCAATGCATTCCACGCTGCGCCAGGCTAGGCATAAATCAGCAACGAAGGGGAATTACTGCCATTGTATACAAACAACGCTACAGTGGGCTTGATTGTGCAACACATCCTTTGCATTTCATATATAAAAAATACGGAGCCAGTAAAGCATTGCCTATGAACTCTGCTCTGTTAGGACTACAAAGAGCATATGCGTAAGGGGAAATCATTTGCAATGCATTCTACACTGCTCCAGGGTGGACAGATGAATGAGCAGCAAAGGGGAATTAAATACATAGTTACATAGTAGGGGAGGTTGAAAAAAGACACAAGTCCATCAAGTCCAACCTATGTGTGTGATTATATGTCAGTATTACATTGTATATCCCTGTATGTTGTGGTCGTTCAGGTGCGTACCTAATAGTTTTTTGAAACTATCGATGCCCCCCGCTGAGATCACTGCCTGTGGAAGGGAATTCCACATTCTTGCCGCTCTTACAGTAAAGAACCCTCTACGTAGTTTAAGGTTAAAAACCTCTTTTCTTCTAATTTTAATGAGTGGCCATGTGTCTTGTGAAACTCATTTCCGCAAAAAAGTTTTATCCCTATTGTGGGGTCACCAGTACGGTATTTGTACGTTGAAATCGTATCCCTTCTCAAGCGTCTCTTCTCCAGAGAGAATAAGTTCAGTGCTCGTAACCTTTCTTCATAACTAATGTCTTCCAGACCCTTTATTAGCTTTGTTGCCCTTCTTTGTACTCGCTCCATTTCCAGTACATCCTTCCTGAGGACTGGTGCCCAGAACTGGACAGCATACTCCAGGTGCGGCCGGACCAGAGTCTTGTACAGTGGGAGAATTATCGTTTTATCCCTGGAGTTAATCCCTTTTTTAATGCATGCCAATATTTTGTTTGCTTTGTTAGCAGCAGCTTGGCATTGTATGCCATTGCTGAGCCTATCATCTACTAGGACAGGGATATGCAATTAGCTGACCTCCAGCTGTTGCAAAACTACAAGTCCCACCATGCCTCTGGGTGTCATGCTTGTGGCTGTCTGAGTCTTGCTATGCCTCATGGGACTTGTAGTTTTGCAACAGCTGGAGGTCCGCTAATTGTATATCCCTGTACTAGGACCCCCAGGTCTTTTTCCATCCTAGATTCCCCCAGAGGTTCTCCCCCCCAGTGTATAGATTGCATTCATATTTTTGCCACCCAAATACATTATTTTACATTTTTTTATTACCTCATTTGCCATGTAGTTGCCCACCCCATTAATTTGTTCAGATCTTCTTGCAAGGTTTCCACATCCTGCGGAGAAGTTATTGCCCTGCTTAGCTTGGTATTGTCCGCAAATACAGAGATTGAACTGTTTACCCCATCCTCCCTGTCGTTTATGAATAAATTAAATAGCATTGGTCCCAGCACAGAACCCTGGCGGACCCCACTACCCACCCCTTACCATTTCGAGTATTCCCCATTTATCACCACCCTCTGAACTCGCCAATACACCACGTCTACGGGCCTTCCTTTATCTAGATGGCAACTCACCTCCTCATAGAAGGTTAATAGATTGGTTTGGCAAGAACGATTCTTCATGAATCCATGCTGATTACTGCTAATGATACCATTTTCATGACTGGTGTAAGGCTGATACGTTAGCTGCCTTAACCTGACAACCCCCCACTAATCAACCACCATAATTATTTTTACCTTACCAATGAAACACGCCACACTGTCCGGATTAAATGGCCACCAAAGGCTCCTTTATCAAATCCAAACACAACATTATATAAAATAACTTTTTTCTTTAAATATATTTCTTAAATTCTTTAAATATATATATAAAATAAATATATATATATATATATATATATATATATATATAAAACAATATTTATAACCAAAACATGTTACAGCTACGTCTGAGGTTCCTGAAAGAAGGTACTTCTATCTTATCGGCTGGCCAACACCACCACTACAGCATCCTGGCCACTAGCCGCGAAGGATACAGCTCAGTGACAAATGCTTACCACCTTCAGCTCGATGATCGATAGTCCATTTTACCATATAGGGAAGGTCCCCATACCAAGATAGGTCCCAACCCTTACCCCACCATATATTACATATATATATATAGCTATATATATATATATATATATATATATATATATATATATATATATATATATATATATACCACCCACCATTCCGACCTTCAGGAACCAGAGACCCCTGCCACCAGCACCTGAAATAAAAAGAGAACAAACAAACAAAAAGAACAACACGTACATCCTATACACAATCATAAGTTGCTGTCATAAATGGAGGGAGGGAAAACTGTCCTGTGTTTTATCTCTCTTACTGCTGCTCTGACTGCACAAGCCCCGCCCCCTACATGATTTACATGAACTGTAAGACCGCCCCTTAGTCCCTCAGCTTATAACTCCCCTTCCTGCACCCAGCTTCCTGTTGCACTAACAACAGCGTCCCCCCAGTCCCCCCCAGCAGCCCCTACACTTAGTTCCTAGGCTCCGGGGCTTATCTTGACTGGTGTAAGGTTGATACGTTAGCTGCCTTAACCTGACATCCCCCCACTAATCAACCACCATAATTATTCTTACCTTACCAATGAAACACGCCACACTGTCTGGATTAAATGGCCACCAAAGGCTCCTTTATTAAATCCAAACACAACAGTATATAAAATAACTTTTTTCTTTAACTATATATATATATATATATATATATATATATATATATACACACACACACACACACACATACATATATATAAAATAAATATGTATATAAAACAATATTTATAACCAAAACATGTTACAGCTACGTCTGAGGTTCCTGAAAGAAGGTACCACTATCTCATCGGCTGACCAACACCACCACTACAGCATCCTGGCCACTAACCGCAAAGGATACAGCTCAGTGACAAATGCTTACCACCTTCTTGCATCTTCAGCTCCGACCTTCAGGAACCAGAGACCCCCGCCACAGCCGCCCACCAGTGACACCTCACACGTGGGCGACCCGCCACAGCCGCAAGGCCCGTTGTAATCCATCCTGGAGCCCCAGGAACCACATGTCTATTCCTAATGTGGAAAGATGAACCCCGTCTCTCCTTAGATAAAGGCCAATGTCTTTTTCTAAGTCGCAATGGCGCACCACCAGCCCCCCATTGCGGACTACAAACTTTGCTACCGATTTATTTGTTTCTATCCTGGCTTTTGTTTACATGTTCCACTGACCGTGGCCCCCCGCCAAGCCACCCGACCAACCATGTCTGACCAGACAATTACCATGTCTGGGAAGAACACCTGGAGACAGAGGAAGTCCCATTTTTTATTTGTGATTAGCTCCCTAGAGGCCCATCGGCACAGGTCATTGCCCCCAACATGTAGCAGGAGCACATCCGGCCGCCTATCCAGACTAGCATAATGCTGAATTTTCGGCAATACCCTGGACCAGCATCCCTGTGATCCCTATCCACCAAATCATAGCCTCTGCCCGGGAAAACTCAACTGCCTTCCCTCTGGTCTGACCAAAGCCCTTTTTGCCCCCCAGTGCACTTAAGAATGGCCCAGGATCCACATCAGACACAAAAAAAAGAAAGGAGACATATACACAGGGAACAGGCACAACATACCCTTCATGCACGTACCCCAGAAAGACATCCCACAAACAACAACATAAAACACAATAACAAAGGGCCAAGCCCCCCCCCCCACACAGGAGGTGAGGGCGAACATATAACCTGACTCCCAGCGCCCTATACACTGCATGATTTGATCGCTCAAACCCCAGCGTGATGCTTCTGTCGCCGCCCCAATGCGAAATGAATGGGACGAATAATCCGTCACTGCGAACCCCCCCAAACACCGTCACGAATTGGTACCTGGCCAGTGGCAGCCCTTCTTCATGAATCAAGAAAGGACCCACCCCGGAAGGCCGTAAACCCGACCACTCCCGGATGATCTTAACTGGGCATAACTCCAAGCCTGGAACCCTCCCCAGTATTACCCTGGTACCTTTTCCCAACTGATCCGTCTTTGACTTGCGGATGAGCAACGTCACCGAATCAACCCCCATTGCCACGTCCGAGACACCTAACTCCCCAGCCACAGACTTAGATGGGCTGACCAATTCGCCCACCCTCAATGCCCCAAAAAAGGCCATCACAAACGCCGTCTTGAACAAGTGGACTTCAAAGGAAGGAAAATATACCCGTGGTAATACTGCCGTTAAAACCTCTAACATCCCCAATGACACCGGCCGCCTAGAATCAGGCTTCGCCCTGCCCTTCCTATAACCCCATAGCGCCTTTCATACAATGAAATTCTTAGTCACGTCTTCTACACCTCCCAATTTGAACATAAAAGCCAACCCAGTCATCTTGCTATTCAAAGATGCCACTGACACTCCCTCCTCGCAATTCCTACAAAGAAAGTAAAGCAACGCATGGAGCATCTCCTCCAAGCCAGAATAACCCCCAATGCTATTCAACAACTCGTACCACTCACACCAAACCCGCTCGTATGACCTCCAAGTGGATTCCGCTACCGACTGCCGAACCAATGCCATCACGGTACCATCACAAGGTCCCATAAACACAGAACCCCCAATTCGCTTCGCCTCCGGAGCTAACTGCCAGAATCTGTCCCTCTGCAAACGAGAGAGTGCATCAGCCACTTCATTCTCAACACCCGGTATATGCACAGCACAGATAACAATGTTCAAAATAAGACACCACAATACCAAATGGCGCAACAACCACACCACCGGTAAAGAGGACGCCGTTAGTGAGTTGATTGCTTGTACCACCCCCAGGTTATCGCAATGAAAACGAAACCTACGGTCCCTGAACTCCATCCCCCAAAGCTCCACTGCCAACACAACAGGGAACAATTCCAACAACATTAAATTCCTTATCAACGGGGACCCCGGCAATGCCTCCGGCCACCGCTCGGCACTCCACCTCCCCTTAAAGAATGCTGCGAATCTCACGGACCCTGCAGCATCCGTGAACAGCTCCAGTTCTTGCGCCTGTACCACTGGCCCAAGCCAAAACGACCTCCCATTGTACTGCTCCAAAAAACATTTCCAAACATTTTCTATGTAACCTCCAGATCCTCCCTATGGTTCCGACCCAAATGAACAAAATGATGCGGGACTTTAACCCCAGTCGTGGCAGCTGCCAGCCGCCGGCAGAACACCCTTCCCACTGGCATAATGCGGCACGCAAAATTAAGTTTTCCCAGTGGGGACTGTAATTCCTGCAATTGTACCTTTGAGCGGCGAGCTACCGCTGCCACTGATGCCTTAAGATCCTCCAGCTTATCTCCCGGGAGCCGGCACTCCATACGCTCGGTATCGATCACGATACCCAGAAACTTCAACACTGGCACCGGACCTTCCGTCTTGTCCTGGAGCAAAGGTACCCCAAAAACCTGAAAAACGTGCTGGATGGTGGCCAGCAATGTCAAACAGGAACGATCGTCCAGAGGGCCAATCACTAAAAAAAATCATCCAAATAGTGTAAAATTGAATGAAGGCCCAACAGATCCCTGACCACCCATTCTGAAAAGGAACTAAACACTTCAAAATAAGAACAGGATATGGCACACCCCATAGGGAGGCATTTATCCACAAAAAATTCTCCCTCCCAACAACAACCCAGTAACCGGATGCTATCCGGATGAACCGGCAACAGACGAAAGGCCGACTCAATGTCAGTCTTTGCCATAAGCGCTCCCCTACCAAACCGCTGTACCCACCGTACTGCCTCATCAAAGGAGGCATAAGACACTGAGCACAGCGGCGGATCAATTGCATCATTCACCGACCCTCCTTTCGGGTAGGAGAGGTGATGAATGAGCCGGAACTGATTTGGTTTACGCTTGGGTACCACCCCCAATGGTGATACCACTAAGTCACCCAATGGCGGTACCCCAAATGGGCCTGCCATCCTGCCCAATGCTACTTCCTTCCACAGTTTACCAGAGTCCACATCCGGATGATCGTACGCCGACCGCAGGTTGGCTGCAACAGGGGGGACTTCCGCTAATTCACTGGGAATCGGGAAACCCTCCTTAAAGCCCAACCACAATATCCGTGCCGCCTCCCTATTAGGATGCCTACTTAGGTATGGGGCCATTTTTTCCACTTTCACCGGCGTCTTCCCTTTTTCCAGCATCGCCTGTTTTTTTTTAAGAATTTTGACAGGGAATGTGCACCCCCACATCCTGAACATTCATGTTTAAAACAACATGATCCTCCAAACTTGCAAATGCCATTGTTGAACTGCCAACAGAACCCCTTGCGCTTACTGGCCGATGGTGACGAGGCTTGGGCACCCCTGGCCCCCCCATGAAGGGGCTGCGGCGCGACTCTGGCTTGTGTCATGAGCTTCATCCACAAACCATTGCCCTGTGGTCCCAACTCACTGTTGGTCTCACTGCCTTCCTTTGCCTGAATTACTCATGGTATCGCAGCCACGCTAAACCCCCATACACCCTTTGAGCCTCACTAATAGTACCAAGATAACAAAACAGGGCGAACAATGTTCTGGCACCTTTTCCCCAATAACGCTAGCTAAGTTATTGAACGCTTGCATCCAGTTTGCAAACGTCCGTGGAATAAGACGATGCCGCCTCTTTTCCTCCTCTTCCTTATGCTCTCGTCCGGCTTTACCTTAACTAAATTAAAAAAAGGGTAAAATTACTGTGCTATCCCCATGGAATATGTATAGGAGAATATACAATGTATAAGTAAATAAAGCTGCAACTAAAATGTGAGACACACACACACTAAATAATTCAAGCAAAAATAAGCTGCGCTATATAAATTGAAAAATATATGTGAATACATAACACATCTAAATAAAGAAAATTAATATTATACACACACTGAAACGTGACCACCAGTGACAAATGTGAAAAATATAATAATAAAAAACATGGGTAAATAAATGAAGTAAGCAAATTCACGTCCACTCCAATGGGCTATAGGAAAAAAGGTTCACTAGCAGAACGATATTCCAAGTGATGGCTTGGCAAACATCCGGACGATGTAAATCGTGCAACTGTAACACCGGGAAAAATGTCATGACAGAAGGATGCTGCCCCCAATGAAAATACTGCCGCTTACCAGCTCCTAAGATCTCTTTTTAAAGGAGATCATACACGCCTGTGGCTTTCTACCCCAGCCTCGGGTCTCTCAACCTGGATGGCTCCTTAGGTTCTCCCCACAAGATATCTTCTATAAAGCAGATAGGCACTCATCCCCCATAAAAGGATAAAAAGGCTTCCATAGTGTAATACGTTTTAAGGAGTTTATTATATATAAAAGTAATGCACTTACAGTTAAAATGTAGATCAATAGCGTTGGTAAAAAACATAAGCCGGCCGGCTCGAGTATGGGTTCTCGGCTCTTTATTGGATAGATTGATAGCAGCGCAGCCATTGGCTTCCACTGCTGTCAATCAAATCCAATGACGTGGGCGCCGGGGGGCGTGGCCGAGTCCGACATTTTGTGTCTATGGACGCAAATGCTGGACTCAGGAGCGCGCCCGCAAGGTAACCCCCAGGGAGAGCACTTCTCCCAGGGGGTTTACCGATGTGAGGAGGAGTCGCAAGCGCCGCCGGGGGACCCCAGAAGATGAGGTTCGGGGCCACACTGTGCAAAACAAACTGCACAGTGGCGGTAAGTATGATATGTTTGTTATTTACTTGTGAAGAAAGCCCTAGCCACGAGACCATTTTATCCCAGATATTCAATAGATGAGATGTAAGAAAGGGTAAGGAAGAGAATGAGTCTCGATGAGCACCACAGGAAGGTAAATCTATCCAAGGAAGTGTCTAAAGATTAAATTGATTCAACCACTGTTCTTTTGATACCCATTGTTTAGTATCAAAATGGTAGAACCAGTTAACTGACCTGGTCAGGACTGCCGCAACATAATAATATAAATCCGGTGCACCCGCTCCTTCTCTCATTTTAGGTAACGATAAAAGATAAAATTTTCTTATGTAATCTAGATCTCTTATGCCCCCAGATAAACCTTGTAAAAGCAGATTGTAAAGTGGTTAAAAAAGATCTAGGGACAAAAATAGGGATAGCATGGAAATGATTTAAAAAATGGGATATTATGTCAATTTTCAATATGTTGATCCTCCTGAGCCACTTATACAGATTAGAATCAGATTTTTTGAGATTCTTTAGAGTACATTGCATGAGAGGGATATAATTTGTTGAATATAAATGGACCGAATCAGGAGGAATATTTATACCTAGGTATTTTAGTGCAGAAGAGCAGAATTTAAACAAAAATTTATTCCTCAGCGCCGTAACTTGATGTGGTAAAAGTGACACATTAAGAATTTCTAGGGCACAGAGCAAAGGAGATAGTGGGCATCCCTGGCGAGTACCGTTTTGTATAGGAAAACTTGTAATCAATGATCCATCAATCCTTATTCTGGCCTTAGGTTTAGAATATAGCGCTAAGATCTTATTAAGCAAGTTTGGGCCCATCCCTCTTTGCATTAAGGAATGCTTAAGGAAAGGCCACCCGACCCGATTGAAAGCCTTCTCTGCATCAACTGAGAGAAGGCATACTGGTATTTTAGCCGTAGAAGGCCACTACTACAGAAAAGCCTAGTAACCAGTCCAGATGCCCAATTACAGCTCACAATAAGGATTTAAGACAATCTTGCAACTGTTAACTCTTTACTTCCAGAGAGCGGGGGCTCCCTGTAGACTTTCCAAAAGGGATCAGAGTGAACTCCGCTATATAGACCATCTCTTTCATAACTAAGTACGTTCATTTTTGGATCCACAAAATTGTGTGGCTAACCCAAGCCATGGTACCCACCATCTGCTAATGCTGAAGGAGCAGAAAAGGGATTCCATCTTGCTTTGAGTGTTCATGCCTTCCCATCTTGGAGAGATCATAGCTTCCCACCTTGCTTGGGGTGGTCATGGTTTCCAACTAGTCGTGGAAAAGATAAAATTTACAATGGCATAATGTCTACATATTCAGAGATAATGAAACCTGAGGTCTTGGTTAAAAATACACATTCTGAACCATGTCTTGCAATACAGACTCACTGTACACCTAAAATGCTTGCTGCATGGTTGATATGGTTAAACCTGCCTTCAATCTGTTCCAGGTCACCTACCCATGAATCTCTAAAGCTGTCCATGCATGAATCAGTTTTTTTGTTCAACCAGTGGGTATAATTGGGGGGGGGGGGCACTATGTGGATACGGGAACCCTCCCCGCTCTGTCATTGTATTCTAACAGCGGGGAGACTCCCTTGCTGTGACACTGGGTTCACACATATGCGAAGCGGGAACACGCGTGATTCCTGTGCGGGTTCCTGCATCGCATTTCTCTCACAGGCAGTTCACACTGCCCTATGTGAATCGCTGTGGGTGTCAATACAAAGTTAATGACACCCGCAGATTGGTTCGCAGTGTGAACTGTGAAATGGTGCAGGAATCAGATCGCATAGGTGTGAACACCCATGTGATCTGATTCCAGTGCGGTTCAAAAAAGGGTCCTGCATCATTTTGGTCTGAATGCGTTCCAAATTCAGCCAAACAATCTTCATGGCAGAATTCGCATTGCACAGACATCACATGTGATCTGCACAGCAATGCGGTGCAAATCACATGTGATATCTGACATTGCACTAGTGTGAACCCAGTAAAATATAAAGTTCAGCTCTGCATCCTACTGCCTGTGGAACTTATCGAGCAGGGATAAACTGACTTCTTTCTGTTCAACCACAGTGGTCACACATGAATTGAAATTCAGAATGGTTTAGTTACTCTAAGGCTAGCCATACATGGAACAGTTAAACTGAACCCATTCCCCCATCCACTTAAAGTGGAGTTCCACCCAAAAATGGAACTTCCACTATTTGGATTCCTCCCCCCCTCCAATGTCACATTTGTCACCTTTCAGGGGGGAGGAGGGAGCAGATACTTGTCTAATACAGGTATTTGCTCTCACTTCCTGGCATAGATGCCCGCGGCGCTTGCGGTGATCTATGCCACTTCTGGCGCCTACCCATCCTCCCCCGCTGTATTCTGGGAGACATACAGGTCCCAGAACACAGCAGGGACCTGAGAGGAAGTGCAGCGCGACTCGCGCATGTGCAGTAGGGAGCCAGGAAGTGAAGCCGCACAGCTTCACTTCCTTATTCCCTTACCGAGGATGGTGGTGGCAGCAGCCAAGAGCCGAAGTACGGATCAGCTTCGGCTGCCGACATCGCGGGCGCCCTGGACAGGTAAGTGTCCATATATTAAAATTCAGCAGCTGCAGTATTTGTAGCTGCTGGCTTTTAATATTTTTTTTGCAGTGAACCTCCGCTTTAAGCGAGGTGGATAGAGAAATCGTTCCTGCTGTGTTATTGTATTCTGACAGCAGGGCCCATCCGCCTCGGAGGAGTGGGCACTTCTCCCTCAATCAGGGCCGTAGATAATTTTTTTTCCTGGAGTGGTTCAGACTTGGGTACCTAGAAGACAAAAATTAGCGAACCTGCCACACTGTGACAAATTGTGGGTGTTGTAAATTGCGCTAACAGTGGGAGGCACTTAAAACTTGACTCTACTCACTGTGTACATAGTAACATATGTCACAGCCTTTGTGCCCAAAATTATGCTTTATTTACCTGTGCTACAAGTGACAGACTAGTAGACATGTACCAACCTCAGCACATGAATACTGCAGATGTCCTCCTCATGGTGATCAGTCTCCCATACTCTGTCCTAACCAAGTAGCAGGTAGCCAGCAATGCTCTGGGCCTCCCTCTCAAACCTGGCACTCACATGGTCCTTTGGCTTAGCATTCCATCATCTAATGGCCAGTTCTGTAAGCTGGATGGAGGTGGATGAGAAGGCCCCACTGTCCCTATAGCATAGTGGCACACCTAACAACTTTTGAACTTCAGACTGAGGGACACTAGAAGGAGGGAGTGAGTTGTGGGAGAGGTTTAAGGGTGAGGGGTGTGCTGTGTACAAACTACAGGGTTGAAGTGTACAGAGTGAAGGGTTGAGCGGTATGCTATGCACAGAGTACAGGTTTTAGGGGTATGCTATGTACTGAGTGCAGGGTTGAAGGGTGCGCTACATAAAGAGTGTAGGGTTGAGGGATGCACTACATACTGAGTGCAGGGTTGATGGACGCTATACGTACAGATTGCTGGGATGAGGGGTAAACTATGTACAGAGTGCAAGGTTGAGAGGTCCGCTGCGTACTGAATATATGGCTGAGGGATGTGCTGTGTACAGAGTGCAGGATTGAGGGATGCACTACATACTGAGTGCAGGATGGAAGAGTGCGCTATGTACAGAGCGCAGGGCTGAGGGACATACTACGTACAGTTTGCAGGGAGCAGGGGTAATCTATGTACAGAGTGCAAGGTTGAGGGGTCCGCTACGTACTGAATATAGGGCTGAGGGACGTGCTACGTACAGATTGCAGGGAGCAGGGGTAATCTACGTACAGAGTGCAAGGCTGAGGGGTCCGCTGCGTACTGAATATAGGGCTGAGGGATGTGCTGTGTACAGAGTGCAGGATTGCGGGGTGCACTACTTACTGAATGCAGGGCTAAGGAATTTGCTGTGTACAGAGTGCAGGGTTGAAGAGTGTGCTACGTGCCAAGAGCTGGGTTGAGAGGTGCGCTACAAACTGAGTGCAGGGTTAAAGAGTGTGCTATGTACAGAGTGCAGGGCTGAGGGATGCTCTACATACCGATTGCATGGTTGAGGGGTAAGCTACATACAGAGTGCAGGGCTGAGGGGTGTGCCTCATACTGAATATAGGGCTGAGGTATGTGCTGTGTACAGAGTGCAGGGTTGAGGGATGCACTACATACTGAGTGCAGGGTGGAAGAGTGCGCTATGTACAGAGCGCAGGGCTGAGGGACATACTTTGTACAGATTGCAGGGAGCAGGGGTAATCTACGTACAGAGTGCAAGGTTGAGGGGTCCGCT
Organism: Aquarana catesbeiana; assembly: GCF_042186555.1. NCBI lineage: Eukaryota > Metazoa > Chordata > Amphibia > Anura > Ranidae > Aquarana > Aquarana catesbeiana. Next base: position 300,978,874 of record NC_133332.1, on the reverse strand, counting down.
ATGTACTGAATATAGGGTTGAGGGATGTGCTGTGTACAGAGTACAGGGTTGAAGAGTGTGCTATGTACCGAGTGCAGGGTTGAGAGGTACGCTACATACTGAATGCAGGGTTGAGAGGTGCACTATGTACTGAATGCAGGGTTGAGGGGTGTGCTACGTACTGAAGGCAGGGTTGAGGGGTGTGCTACGTACTGAGTGCAGGGTTGAGGGGTGTGCTACGTACTGAGTTACATAGTTACATAGTTATTCAGGTTGAAAAAAGACACAAGTCCATCCAGTTCAACCTTAAAAACAATAAATAAATAAAATAAAAAATATCGTACAATCCAATATACCCAATTTTATACTCTCAGTTGATCCAGAGGAAGGCAAAAAACCCCAGCAGAACATGCTCCAATTTGCTACAGCAGGGGAAAAAATTCCTTCCTGATCCCCCAAGAGGGAATCGGATTTTCCCTGGATCAACTTTACCTATAAATGTCAGTACCCAGTTATATTATGTACATTTAGGAAAGTATCCAGGCCTTTCTTAGAGCAATCTATTGAGCTGGCCAGAGCCACCTCTGGCGGGAGTCTATTCCACATTTTCACAGCTTTTACTGTGAAGAAACCTTTGCGTTGCTATGCTCTACATACCGATTGCATGGTTGAGGGGTAAGCTACATACAGAGTGCAGGGCTGAGGGATGTGCCTCATACTGAATATAGGGCTGAGGTATGTGCTGTGTACAGAGTGCAGGGTTGAGGGATGAACTACATACTGAGTGCAGGGTGAAAGAGTGCGCTATGTACAGAGCGCAGGGCTGAGGGACATACTTTGTACAGATTGCAGGGAGCAGGGGTAATCTACGTACAGAGTGCAAGGTTGAGGGGTCCGCTATGTACTGAATATAGGGTTGAGGGATGTGCTGTGTACAGAGTGCAGGGTTGAAGAGTGTGCTATGTACCGAGTGCAGGGTTGAGAGCTAAGCTACATACTGAATGCAGGGTTGAGAGGTGCACTATGTACTGAATGCAGGGTTGAGGGGTGTGCTACGTAGTGAAGGCAGGGTTGAGGGGTGTGCTACGTACTGAGTGCAGGGTTGAGGGGTGTGCTACGTACTGAGTTACATAGTTACATAGTTAGTCAGGTTGAAAAAAGACACAAGTCCATCCAGTTCAACCTTAAAAACAATAAATAAATAAAATAAAAAATATCGTACAATCCAATATACCCAATTTTATACTCTCAGTTGATCCAGAGGAAGGCAAAAAACCCCAGCAGAACATGCTCCAATTTGCTACAGCAGGGGAAAAAATTCCTTCCTGATCCCCCAAGAGGGAATCGGATTTTCCCTGGATCAACTTTACCTATAAATGTCAGTACCCAGTTATATTATGTACATTTAGGAAAGTATCCAGGCCTTTCTTAAAGCAATCTATTGAGCTGGCCAGAGCCACCTCTGGCGGGAGTCTATTCCACATTTTCACAGCTTTTACTGTGAAGAAACCTTTGCGTATTTGGAAATGAAATCTCATTTCCTCCAGACGTAAAGAGTGCCCCCGTGTCCTCTGGGTTGACCGTAAAGAGAATAACTCAACACCAAGTTCACTATATGGACCCCTTATATATTTGAACATGTTGATCATATCCCCCCTTATTCTCCTCTTCTCAAAAGTGAATAAATTCAGTTCCTCTAATCTTTCCTCATAGCTGAGCTCCTCTATGCCTCTCATAAATTTGATTGCCCTTCTCTGCACTTTCTCCAGTTCCCCGATATCCTTTCTGAGAATTGGTGCCCAAAACTGAACTGCATATTCCAGATGAGGTCTTACTAATGATTTGAACAGGGGCAAAATTAAATCTCTCTCTCTGGAGTCCATACCTCTCTTAATACAAGAAAGGACTTTGCTCGCTTTGGAAACCACAGCTTGGCATTGCATACTATTATTGAGCTTATGATCTAATTATTGAGCTTATGATCAAAATCTGATCATCGAATCTAATCTGAGTGCAGGGTTGAGGGGAGTGCTACGTACTGAGTGCAGGTTGAGAGGTATGCTACACACTGAGTGCAGGGTTGAGGGGTGTACTGTGTACAGAGTGCAGGGTTGAGGGGTGTGCTACAAACTGAGTGCAGGGTTGAGGGGTGTGCTACGTATTGAGTGCAGGGTTGAGGGGTGAACTACGGAATAAGTGCAGGGTTGAGGGGTGTGCTATGTACAGAGTGCAGGGTTGAGGGGTAAGCTATGGACTGAGTGCAGGGTTGAGGGGTGTGCTATGTACTTAGTGCAGGGTTGAGGGGTGTGTTATGTACTGAGTGCAGGGTTGAGGGGTGTGCTATGTACTTAGTACAGGGTTGAGGGGTGAACTACGGACTAAGTTCACGGTTGAGGGGTGTGCTATGTACAGAGTGCAGGGTTGAGGGGTGTGCTATGTACAGAGTGCAGGGTTGAGGGGTGAGCTATAGACTGAGTGCAGGGTTGAGGGTGTGCTATGTACTGAGTGCAGGGTTGAGGGGTGTGTTATGTGCAGGGTTGAGGGGTGTGCTATGTACAGAGTGCAGGGTTAAGGGGTGAGCTATGGACTGAGTGCATGGTTGAGGGGTGTGCTATGTACTGAGTGCAGGGTTGAGGGGTGTGTTATGTACTGAGTGCAGGGTTGAGGGGTGTGCTATGTACTTAGTACAGGGTTGAGGGGTGAGCTACAGACTAAGTGCAGGGTTGAGGGGTGTGCTATTTACAGAGTGCAGGGTTCAGAGGGTGTTACATACACAGTGCAGAGTTTGGGGCATGCTATGTGTAGAATGCATGGTTCAGGACTGAAATATTTCAGCTGAATTAAATCCCTGAGTAATAGTAGACAGTGCAAACACTGTCTGCAGCCACGAATGATACAGCCACAGCACCTGTGACCATCATTATCAAGTTGATGATCACACTGTACAGCCTGTATACGCTACAGTAAGACACAGCTTGATAATGATGGTCAAAAGTACTGTGGCTATATCATTCATGGCCGCAGACAGTACTGCATTGTATTCTTGTACTACTTCCGTCTAAAGTAGTAACAGCATAGCAAACACTGCAGCCTGTGTCTCACTCTAGTACTATACTAGCTACACTGAATAAAAAAAAGTAATCTCAAAGGACTGCAAAGAATGTGCCAGGCTGCAGAACAGTTGGAACTGGAAGACATAAAAAGTAAGCCGGGATGGAAAGAAAGAGTGTCCGGCGTCAGCATGTGGACTCCTAGTGTGGAAGATTGCCCAGATTTGACACCGGAGGCTGCAAGATGTGTTCAGTGCAGATTTAAGTGAGGTGCAGAGCAGAAAGAAACAGGCGATAGTGAGCTGGAAAGGGAGGGGAGGGTGAAGATGATCAGTTGAGCGTGAATTACTTCATGGAGGGACAGGAAGTGAAGCTGGGGGTAAAAGGTGCCCATGAAAGTATCTTATCAGGAGCAAAGGCAGGGTGACTAGAAAGGAGAATAAATTGAGTGGAGAGAGTTCAGTGAAGGAGGAAAATGATTATTACACACATTGCAGTCAGTAGCAGATCGAAGCCGCTTCATCCCGCACTCACTAACACAGGAAGCCCGCGGGATGAAGTTGAACTGAAGGACAATGTACTTTGTGTATCCATTGGCTGAGGAAGCAGCAGCACTGCCCCCTGCTGCCTTCTCAGCCAATGGGTAGCTGAAATTCATCATAAGTGCCTCCCTCCTTCCTTCCTGACATCATACGGATCTCCCAAGTACCGAATTGTTGTTTTATGCCAGGGACAAATGTATTTTGATCCGGTGTTCTGCCGAGAAAGTTCCCCTCGGCGGATAAGGACCCCCCTCTACTGCGCAGGCGCAGCGCTTGCGTAGTAGGAACAACAAGGGAGCCGCCGAAAAGAGCTGAAGCTGAACACCTGAGTCAGCTGTACACGGCGCCTGCATGCGAAGAGTATTTTAATAAAAAAGAGTTTGTAACAGGCCCCTCGCGGACTCGCTATGCTCGCAGGGCTTCGGGCACGGCCTCGCTGCGCTCGGCATATTATTTTTTATTTTTATTTATTTATTTCAGGTACTTATATAGCGCCGTCAATTTACGCAGCGCTTTACATATACATTATACATTCACATCAGTCCCTACACCCTCAAGGAGCTTACAATCTAAGCTCCCTAACTCACATTCATACATACTAGGGCCAATTTAGACAGGATCCAATTAACCTACCAGCATGTCTTTGGAGTGTGGGAGGAAACCGGAGTACCCGGAGGAAACCCACGCAGACACAGGGAGAACATGCAAACTCCAGGCAGGTAGTGTCGTGGTTGGGAATTCGAGCCAGCGACCCTTCTTACTGCTAGGTGAGAGTGCTACCCAGTACACCACTGTGCCGCCCTATATTATTATTCTAACTCTATGTCCACTTGGATGGTGGGGCTTTAATGTGGACATAGGGTAGAATGTAGTGCGCAGGCTCCGTGTACAGCTGACTCAGGTGTTCAGCTTCGGCTCTTTTCGGCGGCTCCCTTGTTGTTCCTACTGCGCAAGAACAGTAGAGGGGGGGGTCCTTATCCCCGGGGGAACTTTCTCTGCAAGACACCGGTATCCAGAGTCCCGGCTGGGCCCTGTCTGTCAGCAATGTGGAGGAGACAGGTGGTGCTGTAACACTGACTGACACTCTAGGGGGGTTTGGACCCCTCTGACTCCCCCCTATCTACACCCCGGCTCTCAATCCAGCAAGTACTGAGATTGACCCAGTCCCTAAACCTTTTACTACAGAACAGCCTAGCAATCAGCCCAGATGCCCAACTACAGCTCCCAATGGAAATTTTAGACTGTCTTGCAACAGCCGACCCTTTACTTCCAGAGAGTGAGAGCAGGGCCCAAGCTCTCCGTAGACTTCCCCAAGTGAGATCAGAGAGTGAAATCCATAGCCCTGCCTTCCATCCCTTTGCAGAGAAAGAGCTCCTAGAAACCGGTAACCTCAAGGGTAAGCAAATTGATGTGAATGGGGGGTGGGGGTGGGGGGTTCTCCGGCGTGACAGGGCAAGCAACACTGTCGACACCAAATTACAAGAGGAAGGCTCGATCACCCACACCCCCGGGAGCTCAATCTCTGCTAGAGACTTCCAACTGAACCAAAACATCTCACGCCTAGACCCCAGAACCTGGTCATCACCAAATCGTGTGGTTATACCCAAGCCTGTGAGTCACAATAAAAGCTCATAACTCAGTTTGGCTATGAAAGAACTCGGGTCCACAAAAACTTGTGGCTAAACCCAAAAATTGAGTTACAATAAAAGCTCAAAAACTCATTCTGTGTATGTAAAACTTACCATTTACTGAAGCTGCAGGGCCACTGAGGAGATTCCACATTGCTTGGACATTTTTCTTCCCACTAGCAGTTGAAAAGAAGATCATAAAATGAATGATGAGGTAAATTACACTGAAATCTAATACACCAAAATAGATACCATAACCCTACAAAGAAATATGGAATCTAGCATTGCTGACCTACTGAAAGTGCTTGCTTCTTGGATCACTTATCCCAAGAAAAATATGCATATCATTAGACATGTGCAGAATGGAAAAATGTTTTACATTTTGTTTCGGATAGATTCATCATGTTACTAATTTCATTTCATTATGGAATTTGTTTAGTTTAGTTAAATTTAATTTCAGTTAGACATTATAATATCTACTTGGGTTATACGCCACCTATAGGTGAATGGACACTGGTAGATCAGATCAAACAGTAAGTCCTCCCCTATATAACCCCTCCTACACAGTAAGTACTTCAGGTTTTGTAGCAAGCAATAAATTCCGAAAAGAGGGGAGGGACCTCTGTGTCCCATGATGTCCTCAAAGAAAAAGATTTTACAGGTAAGTATGACAAAAAAATCCTATTTTCTTTATCGTACATTACGGGACATAGAGCCGGTTATTATAAAAATTACTATTTGGGATGTCCCAAAGCAATACCTTTGAGGGGAGGGAGACACCATTGCAGAAACTGCCACTAGAGAAAGAACTACTTTGCTGTTTGTAATACGCTGAGGCCAAAGGCTGTATCCTCCATGTTTTTGACATTCACCTGGCAAAAACCCTGTAGATGTATAAACCAAAGACCAAATAGTGGCTTTGCACAACTGGGCCACTGACACCTGATGGTGGATGACCCAAGATACTCCCACACACCTGGTAGAGAATCTTTCCCCAGAAAAAAAAATTGGATTTTTTCCCTTTAAACCATAGGCCATGATAACCTGGCAGATCCACTGCTAAATATTCACCCTGGATGCCGCCTGCCCTTCCTGGGCTCTTATGGCAGCACAATCCTGTGACCTGTGCCGACAACTCAAGTAGACCCTGAGCACCTGCACTACCTCTAGAGTATGTAGCGATCTTTCTCCCGCCGCCTGTGGATTAGGAGAAAAATAAAAGGCAAGACACTGTCCCGATTCAAGTGAAAACTAGAAAGCACTCTAGGCAATAAAGCTGGATAAGGATGCGACATCACCCTGTTGTGATGCAAGACCAAGAACAGCTCCTTGCATGAAAGAGCCCCCAGCTCTGACACTCTACTTAGTAAAGTAATAGTAACCAAGGAACCCATCTTCCTAGGTAAGGGACTAACAGTCTCCCAATTGGTTCAAAAAATGGCCTCTGCAAGGACAGTCAAGAGCAAATTTCAGTCCCAAGGACACAAGAGTGGCCTGACATGCGAGACTACATTACACGCTGTATGAAGTATGAATCAAGGAATGAGAAACAATGGCCTCTGGAAAAAATGGATAGGGATGAACTCTAATTTATGTGGGTGCCACTCCCTGGCTTCCCCCAGGCAAAAAATATTTCCAATCCTGTAAGTCCTGCAAATGTGTGCTAACTAAACCCCTGCTTTTAACGATTAGACAGGTTAATTTGGTTGGTCAGCAGACTGGTTGGTGAGTTGAGCTATGGAATTGTTTTTGTCTTACAAAAAATATTTCCAAGTCCTGTAATTGAAGTTCCCTGAAGCTGGCTTCCAGGGCTCAACAGTGCTGAGGGGGAAGAGGGAAAGCGTCAAATAAGGGAGAACTGGTCCCTAATGTGTTACTAGTGCATCTCCCCCTATTGCCAGTGGGACTCTTGTCCTGGACACAACCTGTCCAACTTGTTACAGAACTAGGAATCCAATAGATCCACCTGCAGAATTCCCCAACATTGGCAGATTGGCAGATTGACAGAAAGCACCTGTTCTGCCCTAGACAGAATGTGGTTCACCTTCCTGAGCCGCACAACTCCTGGTGCTGCCCTGGTGGTTAACATATGCCACTGTAGAGGCATTGTTGGATTGAATCTACAACCGATTCATTCAATAACCCAGAGCCAGGTGTACTGGCCAAAAGTTTCAAGATATTGCAGGGCAGTATTCTCTCCTGTGGAGACCAAGTCTGACATGAACTGTAGTCACCTTCAAACCAACTGGAGAGACTAGCATTAGTGGTTATTATTTTCCAAACTTCTGAAAGGAAGAATTTCACCTTCTCCGGATTTTGAACCAACAACCACCAATTTGAGCTCTGCAATATCATGGGAACAGAGTCCTCCACAATTCAATGCTTGGATCCTCATGTTCCAGACACACAGAATGTTTATCTATAAAAGACCTGGAGTAGGACTAGAAATGTATCGAAGGAGAGACTGGAACTGATTGCTTCCTGAACAAAGATTATTGAGGTATAGTATTAAGGAAATTATTCCTGCGCTATCAAATATGGAGATGGCTAGAGTGGAAAAGCTGCCTGAACCAATACGGGTACACGCCTGACTTCCCCTGATGAAGTCACGTGAGGTGTGATGTCACACGTATGGACGGGACAGGCTGCAAACACTGATAGAGGCTTACGGGCTCGCTGCTCGTCGGATTAAATCACTGTTTACCTATTTTAAATGTGAGTACTTGTATTTCTTTAATAAAAAACAATATTTTATCAAATGGAATTACACTATTGGGACCCTTCCTGCTTTATTATCTTATATACCTCCCTGCACCACATCTGAGGGAACCACATCCTAGGACCTAGGACGGTGAGGGAAGCGCTGGAGCCCCTAGGTGCATGCCCTAAAAGTTTATCTGGTCATATGCTTTTGCCCTATTACCCTAAGGTAAGGGGCCATTACCCACTTGTGTGTATTTACACGAAGATACACCTGATGTTATTCACTCTGAGCACCTTACTTGCAACGATTGCATGCTAGGACGTTGCTGTCACATATTTCATTTATATATGGACTTTCTTTGTGAAGCATTTTATTTTCTTATTTTGGGATATCTATATTATACTTATTTGGATGGACTTTTGCACATTTGTCACTTTATGCGAAGCATGGTATGCTGATCCTTGTGTTACTCATATTGTATAGAGCTGTATGCACTACTGCACATTGTACACATTGTTTACACATTGCACACTGTCACTTTTTGAGCTACCTCAGCACATAGTTTAAATTTTTATTTATACTTACTTGCACTACATTAAGGATTGCTTTGTTAATGATTTTGCGTTATCCATATGTTACGGTGATATAATAATATTTTTAAATATGTGTATTTTTATGAAGATTTTTTCACGTTTATGACATTTACTCATACTTTAGTTAGTGTCATTTAATCAGTTTATCCATTGGTGATGCCAGATAAGATTATTATTTAAGTCACATTGGTTTCAAATCGAACTTAAGATTAACGCAGCACCACCCATTTATATATTATTGAGGTATACTGAGACTGGCACCCCCTGCGTTTTCAGCAAGTCCAGCACTGGGGCTGGGAGCTTTGTGAACCCTCTGAGCTGTGGCCAGCCCGAAGAGCAAAGTCACAAATATAAAAAAGATGACTTTGCACTGCAATTGCAAAAACCCTTCATGAGCCTGGAAAAAAGCGGCACATGAGGATATGCGTCATTGATGACTATGGACTCTGAAATCTACCTCTCGCAGAGAGGTCAACACTAAATGGCCAGAGCTTATCCGAAACAATAGGATGTCCAGCGGCTTAAGATCTAAGCTAGACCTTATTGGTTTTGGGACTGCTACCAGTTGTGTTTTTGTTTTTTAATAATGAGCCCATACCTTCTACTCCAAGAGTCAAATGCAAGGCAAAATTCTGACAACTCTGTGGCAGACCCCAAGGGCCCAAAGAGGCGTACCTAACCTACCAAGCTTCTGCCGCCTAAAGATGGAGCAAACCACCTCAGAGACTGCCCTAAAATCTTCTGGCCCGAGATGTTCTCAAAACACAGCAGCCTCAGATGCCTCCCTCACACAGGTGGGGAAAAGCTTACCGCATCTGGTATTCCAAGCAGTCTCCCATCCATATGCTAACCAGGCTTGATCCAGCTTAGGCTTCAATCAACAGAGATCAGGCATGATCAAGGTGATGCGGCTGCAGTCCAGCTGACGAAAAATGAATGCGTCAGAAAACACTGCAATGCCAAACACCACTGTGGCTCAGATGCACCTGACACCACTGTCCATCGGGACATTTGGACATCGCCAGATCACTGAACCTGAGAGCGATGCACCTGTCTCCCCCGGCTGCCTCTCTTTTCCAGAACCATATAACTGGTATTACAGGTAAATAACGTAGCAACTATATTAGCCAACCTAATACACAGACCTCTAAGGATGCAGGCCTAAAACAATGTTGGTTTATCGCTATGCAGCCCTTAGGTATGCAAGTATGCAGGTACCCAGGTATGCCGTTATTTAGGTACCTAGGTATGCAAACATGCAGGTATAAAAGTATTCTTGCCATTCATGCATTTATGTATGCAGCTCAAGGCAATAAGCACATATGTATGTATCCCAAGGCAAATAAGCACATACAGTGGGGACGGAAAGTATTCAGACCCCCTTACATTTTTCACTCTCTGTTATATTGCAGCCATTTGCTAAAATCATTTAAGTTTATTTTTTTCCTCATTAATGCACACACAGCACCCCATATTGACAGAAAAACACAGAATTGTTGACATTTTTGCAGATTTATTACAAAAGAAAAACTGAAATATCCGTCCCCACTGTATATTGTCTCATAGCATTAATGCAGATAACCACTAGAGGGGACACTCTCTGTTTGAAACAAAATATGATCATGAAAATGAAAAGTGTCTATTCTGAAAATCATAAAAAATGACTTTTGTGCCAACTGCATACAGCTCTCAATTCTTCCTATGGCCATATGCTTTCTTGGGACATTTTTCCTTTCTTCGTTCCAATACCACTTACTACTAAGAAACCATGGGGTTGATTTACTAAAGGCAAATAGTCTGTGTACTGCAAGTGCAGTTGCACTAGATCTGAGGAAAAGCTCTGAAGTGAGGGAAAGCTCTGCTGATTTCTATCATCCAATCATGTGCAAGCAAAAATGCTGTTTTTTATTTTCCTTGCATGTTCCCTTCAGATCTAGAGAAACTGCACTTGCAGTGTACAGAATATGTGCCTTTAGTAAAGAAAACAAGGCAGTGAGTGTGATATAGATTACATAGCTGCTCCATCCCTACACAAGCAAGAGCAAAAAAAAAGTATCTCCCATTGGATTGTGTTGCAGCAATTAGGTTCAAAACAACTATATTTTATAAAAATAGAAAAAATAAATAATTTGACACAAAAACAAAACCACAAAATACGAGACCTGGTTTAGAGAGTTCCTGGTCTAATGGGCAATGAAATACAAGAAAATGAAAACCCATGTACTGAGTATTATATTTGCCTTTAGCATACCTCCCAACTTTTTGAGATGGGAATGGGGGACACCTATCGGCAAAAGCATGCAGGCATAGGACACACCCCTTGCCACGTCCCCTTAAAGGAGAATTGTACAAAAGAACAAAATTGGTTAAACCCACAAGTGCTTTTTTTTACCACTTCTATTCCTTAATAGAAGTGCATTCCTTTTGGAATTTACAAATGCAGCAATCTAGAAATCAGATGAGAGGTTTAGCGTTGGAAAACACTTTTTGATAGATGAAAAGTGCATTTTATATACATCTATATAGATCAGACCAAAAGGAGGGACAAATGAGGAGGAATGAGGGACATTGCTCCAAATCAGGGACAGTCCCTCAAAATCAGGGACAGTTGGGAGTTAGGCTTCCTGCACTTCAGTAACTGCCTGCCCTAGGGGAGTTATGAGCAGACAACTGTGCTGACCGTCTGCAGGAGACAGGCATTGCATCCGCAGTCTGCTGATCACCAGTGCAATGCCCTGCAAGCTCCTCAGAAAAAATAAAATAAACATAGCTTTTATTTTATTTTATTTTTATTTTATTAGCTTTTATTTTTTTTTGTCTTTAACAGAATGTCCACTAGGGGGACCCTAGTTTGCATTATCTATCTATCCTGTTGAATGAAGCAAGAATGAACTGTCTGGATATATTACATAATGTTTCTTTACCAGCAGTGAGGAAACAGAAGCTGACAGGGAGGTGATGGCAATGTCCTCCAAAGTACATAAGAAATTAATGAATATAACTATTCATACACACACAAGAGCCATCGGGATTATTCTAGCTCATAGGCATCATATTTAGAAGTGTAAGGCGACCTCAAGAAACGGAGCCGGGAGCCGTGCATCTGCCCTTCAAAATATAATTATTAATAGCGTTTCTTTTATAGTAAAGCCTTCCATAGCTAGATCAGCTGCTGGGAAATGGATGGAAGGGTGTCCTGTTGCAATCCTGTGTCATGTTTCATTGTTAAAAGTATCTGTAAACCTACAATATAAATTACTTTATGCAAAAGAGCTGAAATGTGTTGGTGAAAGCTCCAAGATTAAAAAGCAAACCTGTGTACTGGATGAATGTTTTTTAATGGGTAAAGAAAGCTTCTGCAGGTGACTGCAAATATACGTTTTCTTGTAGATTTCGTAAAAATGCAGAAAATTGCAATGCTCTTTAACGCCAGCAAAAAAAGTTTTCTAAGTGTAACAGGCCAAAGAGAGCACCAAAGGAAAAAATCCTTAGGAGTCCAAAGTCTTTATTACATAGCTCCCAACTGTCCCAATTTGTCCCTCATTTTGGTCTGATCCATATAGTTGTATAAAAAATGCACTTTTTATCTTTCAAAGTTTTTCCCAGTGCTAAACCTTTCATCCAATTTCTAAATTCATGCATTTGTACATTTTAAAAGCCAATAGAAAGGAATAGTAGTGGTAAAAAAAGTCCTTGTGGATTTAATGAATCTTTTTTGGGGGTTATTCTCCTTTTAAGGGTGTGTGGCAGGGGGCATGTCATATGCCTACATACATTTGTTAGTTGGTGTCCCTCATTCCCGTCTCAAAATGTTGGGAGGTATGTTTATTGTACAACTGGCTACAACAAACAGGGCAAAGGACAGCCAATGTGATTTCCGGGGGCCACACAATGCCCCTTTATCAGAACTTTATCATCATTTTTATGTGTTATTGTAAATGTAGCAAGGTCTCTCTTTCCAGGCCAAAGATAGCTGACATCCTTCTGTATGTAGTGGGTTGTGAGGCATAGTGGGTGCAAGGTGGACAAAGTTATTGGGTGCCAGACATTTCTTGCATGTAAAGGAGGTTTTATTTCTCTTAACAGTCCTTTTTGTATTTTTGGGGGAAAGAGGGTTAGGTCCAGGACACCCTTAAGTAGCTGTAGATTCAATTGACAGACTCTGAGACTTCAACAGGAGGACAGCCGTGCAGGGAAAGGTCCCAGCAAGGCGCCACATCTGCACATGCAGGAATGCTGTCTCCTATGGCAACAGTCTTTACCAGTTCCTAACTCAAATGTAACAGTTCCTTCAGCTTCACTACAACTGCCTCTTGTAGTTCTTCAATACTGAGCTTCCAGTCTCTCATTAGACCGACTGATTCACTGACTCTGAATCCCTTGAGCTCCTCCAATCTTTGCGGAGGTATCTCCCTCAAGCATCACCCACGCTTCCCCGCTGGGTCCCTAGCTTGGCACTCCAGATAATTCTCAAGCTTCACTCCTGCTAACTGGCTTGGTCCCTGGCTTGACTCACAAGGCAGCTCTGGAAGCGTCACCTCCGTTGGTTGGATCCCTGATTAATCACCGCCTGAAGTCTCCTGATTCTTCACCGTGCCTGTTTGTTGAAAATGTGACTCCGGTACTTGCTTCAGTTACTCACTGTGGTCCCTGGTAATAAGGTGGTTGGCCCCTTTGTGGCGACAGCTTCCCTTCTACCTCCAACCACCGCCAGGTTCTCTGGCCGGCAGAACCATCACTTTTGGTTGGACTGCAAGCCTCAACCCCAATCCTGCGCTGCTCTCTTACTTCTGGATAGGCCCTCTCACACAGCCTAGCAGTCAGATGCCCGCAGGATAGGCCCAATCTCCAGCTTAGCAGCCCAGGGCACACGACACACGTCCACCCAGACAGCCGTCCAGGTGGCACAGAACATAGATCACCTGACTCCACCCGAATATATATGCTCTCCCAGTAGGCTAAGAGATTCAAGAAAACCCCTGCCCATTGGCTGAGATACCCCATATACCCATAACCTGACCTTGAGTTGTCCTTCTCATATCTAATACCACCAAGTGCCCGGCCACCTATTGGTAGAAGAGAAAAGTACAACCAGGCCAAACTTAGGGAGAAAAAATAATGGATCTCTAACAATTGACCAGGGTAACTACTCCTGGAAAGTAAATTTGTGAGGAGCATCCCTGACTAAACCCCAGGGTGCTACATGAACTTTTCCTCCAGTCCTGATGAAAGGAGATTGGGTGACCCCTGAAATGCATTGGGCTGTTCTTTACCCTGCTTGCTGTAACCAACTGCACAATAAAGACTTTGGACTCCTAAGGTGTTTTTTGCCATTTGGCACTTTCTTTGACCTATTACACTTGGATTTCTCAACTCAGGTCAATGTCCTCTCATAGGAGGTCCCGGTCTTTTTGGTGAGCTGCCGAATACAAGCCAGTTGGGCTCAAGTAGTGACGCGGTCCGCATTTTGATGACCTGTGAAAATCCATGTCCATTGCCCCTGTCATGGACCTGTATGAGGAGCCCAAGATGATGAAGGTGACTTCTTGCACAATTTCCATCCAAGCATTTCCAAAGTTTGAGACAGGGTCTGCTAGGGCAAAGAAAAACCGCAGGTGGTAGGATAATGGAACCACAGACTTGAACTTGGGAGTGCTGGTGTCAGGTAACCACTTCAGCCCCGGAAGAATTTACCCCCTTCCTGACCAGAGGACTTTTTGCGATTCGGCACTGCGTCGCTTTAACTGACAATTGCGCGGTCATGCGACGTGGCTCCCAAACAAAATTGACATACTTTAAAGCTTCCTTTCGTTGGTTTTTGATCACCTCTGCGGTTTTTATTTTTTACAACATTCCATTTTTATTGAAAATTTTAAATTTACATAACAAAAAAAGGGGAAAAAAAGAAAAGACAAGCATTAATCTCATCCAATGGGTGCCAAAAAAAAAAAAAAAAAATATATATATATATATATATATATATATATATATATATATATATATAAATACCACATTACAATAATATATAAAACATAAAACAAAGATATACCAACACACTGAAGGGGTCTCTGAAAAGAGAAAAAAAAAAAATCATAAACAGACAAGGGAGAGAGACAACCCCTGATCATACTCCAGACCCGTGATGGCGGACCCCAGAACCCCAGACACTCCCCTACCCTCCCCACACTTCAAGGGAGGCATGGTCCCAAAACATCCCCTGCACCAAGTTCCGCCACCACCGCCCAAGACCATATATCCTTAAACCCTAATCGGGATATCCCTGCCTTATTTTCTTTCATCCATTTAGATAAAATAAAATATATAATTTCCTACTCCTTTTCTTCAACTCCCACAGTAATATTAGACCGTAATGTTCTGATTAAATACACTACCCGAAGTAGTTACTCAAACCAGGGTCGCCTCACTCAAACCGCCTCTCCACCAGTTTCATATCCTACCTCCAAACCACATACAGATTCCGTAGTTCAGGGGATTCCCTTAGCACTTTCCAAGGAAGCCAAATTTGACGACATTGTTCATACGTGTCCAATTCCTGTGATAGAAGAGTCTCCATCCTCTCAATATGGTCCACCTCTAGAATCCAATCAGTCAACGATGGAGCATGTGCTGACCGCCAGTGGCGCGGTATTACTGCCCTTGCAGCTGTCAACCAGTGTCTTAAAAGGCCTTTTTTAATGCTTTTGTACGAGCCGGGTAAGATGGATAACAAAGTAATTTGAGGTATGTTGGGAATAGTCACCCCAGTTACACGGGTATGAAGCTGCAGTATCATATCCCAAAAATTATGTACCGAAGGACATTCCCACCAAATATGTAATAAAGAACCTTTGGCAGAATGACAGCGCCAACACAGGTCTGAAACATTTGGATATATCCGGTGAAGCAACAACGGACATCTATAACACCGAGAGAGAAGCTTAAAATTCGTCTCGTGGGCCTTGATTGTTAACGACATACTATGTGTAAGAATAAATGCTTTTTCCCATTCCTCTGGCTTAATTTCAACATTCAAGTCCATTTTCCACTTATTTGTGAACTCCGGGAGACATGTATGGAGTCTAAGAATAAGATCCCCATACACTGCAGACAGAATATGTTCTGGTGTATTTTGTTGTAACAGAAGAGACTCAAAGGTATCTGGCTCTCTATTAAACACATCTATAGAAGGAAAAGAAGAAAGAAAAGACGTTATTTGCCGATATTCCAACCAATGTTTAATTGATTGTTGCTGAGTAGGGATCAAATCTGAAAGCAATGGGAGATCTCCCTGATAAATAATTTGGGATATATGACGATTTGACTCCTTACCCCATACCAGAAAATGTCTCCGTGCCATTGCCGGTAAGAACCCTGGGTTACCAAACAGGGGTGTCATTAATCCCACTTTAGGCGAAAGTCCTAATTGGGTTTGTAGTTTATCCCAGGTACGCAATAAATGTGCTGTAAGAAAGGATACCGAGGAAGGTGGGTCCAGGGCAGAGATATCTAGCCAGGGAAGCGCCTTGGGATCCAAGGGAGCAATTGACTGTTCTATGTGTACCCATTGTTTAAGATGGGAGTTATGGAACCAATTTACTAGTCTAGTTAGCACGGCTGCAGCATGATAGTAATATAGGTCGGGTGCCCCTGCGCCCCCCTTTGTTTTGGGGAGAGATAAAATTCTCCTTTGCAATCTAGGTCTATTACATCCCCAGATAAACCTTGTAAAGGTAGATTGTAGAATGGTAAAAAAGGAACGGGGGACCGCTATAGGTATGGTTTGGAAAAGGTAGAGAAAGCGTGGTATTATATCCATTTTTAATATATTGATCCTCCCAAACCATGAGTAATGGTTTGTACGCTGTCCTGTATTGTACGCTGCATAAGAGGATAATAATTTTCTAAATATAGCTTAATAAGATCTTGTGGAATTTTTATGCCCAAGTATTGAAGTATTGAAGTACAGATCTTAAATGGGAAATTATTCCCTAGAGCTTGAACTTGACGTGGTGATAAAGAGACATTAAGAATTTCTGATTTGGACAAATTTACTTTAAAATTGCTCAGAGCTCCAAAACGCTGAAATTCATACAGAATAGATGGCATGGAGACATGTGGGTTGGTGATATAGAGTAGCAGATCGTCAGCAAATACTGCCAGCTTCACCTCCTGTCCATCTAATGATATGCCTCAGATACAAGGATTTTGTCTAAGAGCAGTTACCAGATATTCCATTACTAAAACAAACAAGAGGGGAGACAGCGGACATCCCTGACGTGTACCATTTTGAATAGGAAAGTTAGGGGATAATGATTGATTAATCCGTATTCTTGCTCTTGGCTTGGTATGGAGTGCCATAATTTTTCATAACAGAATTGGTCCTAATCCTATTTGATTCAAAGTTTGTTCCAAAAACGGCCACCCAACACGGTCAAATGCCTTCTCAGCATCCACAGAGAGAATGCAAGCTGGTATCTTTGCTGATTGGGTATATTCGATGAGTAAAAGGGATTTAAGCGTATTATCGCGTGCTTCTCTCCCCTGTACAAACCCAACTTGGTCTGTATGTACCAAATTGGCGAGTCAGTCTATAAGTCAGGATACAGACCAGCATATAGGGGTTGTTTCCACCCCATCTCTTACTCCATCTTGCTCACCAGTATATAGCCCTGCTCTCCAACAATCTGAGTTTGCTGTTACAGCTGCTCTACAAGAATCGCAGAGCATCTCGCAGAGTGTTTCACCTTCACCTTACCCCTCTCCATCTCTGCCCCCCCTCTGCCTTTGCCCTCCGGGCCTATACAGACCCCCCCCCTCCGCCTCTGCCCTCCCGGCTTATACAAACGGCAGGTATGGGCCAGGGAGTGGATAGGGGAGAAGGGGGGGACTTGCAAGAATTCCTAAAAGCTTTACCAACACGGAGTGAAATGGAGGCATTTGTACAGCGCCTGGAGCAAGGTTATCGCACTGATATCCAGGCGGTTAAGACAGATCTACAAGTAACTCAGGTTAAAACATCAGAGTTAGAGGGCTCTGTTACAATTTTGGCTGATGCTATCCATGTGCAAGACCAACGATTAGATACGCATGAATCTCAAATACAAACACTGTACTCCCTTATAGAGGATCAAGATAATCGCAATCGGCGGAATAATATTCGCATTCGAGGGTTACCAGAAGCAATGGGGGTCGAGGATCTTCCAGAAACGGTAAAAGGCATTTTCATCTCTATATTGGGGACAATTGAGCCAGTTAATCTGGAAATCGATAGGGTTCATCGGGCTTTGGGGCCACGGAGCCCCGACCCAGCCAAACCAAGGGACATTATATGCCGAATACACTACTTCCGTGTAAAAGAAGACATTATGAGAAAGGCGCGAACAAAAGGCCTAATTGAAGGGAATACGATACAACTGTTGTCAGACCTGTGCCATTTCACCCTAGAAAAGAGGAAGACATTAAAACCTCTCCTGGTTTTGTTACAAGACCGAAATATTTCTTATCGATGGAACTTTCCATTCCAACTACAGATCCGGAAGGAGGGAAAGTGGTTAAGTATCCGTGGTCCATCGGATATCCCAGCAGTAGTAACAGCCTTGGAGCTACCAGAGCTCCCACCGTTGAAGTGGCCACAGTCATATTCTTATGTTTCGGGGTGAAGGGCATCGAGCCCCTGTATTGGGGAAATACCCTGGCAGATCAGGAACCTTCCCCCCCCCATAGCCTAATCAAGGGTTTTCAGTAGCGATAACATTGGTGGATTTTTTCTACAAACTTTTTGTTGCTTGTTCCCCCCCCCCCCTTTTTTTTTTCTCTCCTTTTATCAATTCCTGATTAAAATATGCCTTTGTATTGTATACTATGCCAGCGATGAAGTATTGATGTATGTATGCGTTTATATATGCATATTTGTATGGAATATATATCTATGCTATATGGCACCTGATGATATTTGTCAGAAGTTTTTCTATCAGGGATGCAGATGATAGGTTTCTGATATTATTAGAAGGAAGAAAATACCGGCCTCCCCCACCCTGAGCATTATCTTTTTTTTTTCTCCCGTTCTCCTCTCTCCCTCCACCAGGGTAGGGTGCGCCACTTTTGAGGGATAGGTTGCACCTGGGGGGAGAAGGATAAGGAATTTTATTAAAGCTTTGGATGTGGATATCCGAAAAATATATTTTAGCTCAATTATAGCCAGGAAAAATTTATATATATATAGCACTATTCCTTTTTTTGGGAATTGGTGTACAAAATTGTGCTGCAATATGGCTATTTGTCGGGCAAGGTGGGGTGGAATGGGTATTATGTAGATGGGTGGCATTTGTAGTGCTTTTATAACATGTTTCTCTGACCATGCCACCTGCACACGACAAATAAATGTTTGTGGAATCAGTCTACCGGTGGTGATGGCTCCTGGGATTCCAGTTGAGTATGCATGACCGTGCAGATATGTGAGCCTATAGCTGTAGGGTGCCCACTAGTGAGCACTCATATACATATCGATATGGGGATCAAAGAGGGGGGGGGAGGCATATCTTATAGAATGTATTGGTGCCAACTTCTTTACTCTCCCCTATAGGAACGGGTTTTGGGTTTGTTTTTTTTGTTTGTTTTTTTTTGTTTTTTTTTTTCTTCTTCCCCATCTCTCCCTCCTCCTCCCCCTCACGAATGTGGACTCCCCTCCTGAGATGACTTGGGGAGGAGGTGAGGGAAGGGAGAGAGACTTTAGATGCACAATACGCAGCTGCAGTATGAGTTTTCGTGGGTGGGGGGAGGAGGGATAGGTACTAGGTAGGCAATTGA
The DNA here is from genome assembly GCF_042186555.1 of Aquarana catesbeiana. Taxonomy (NCBI): domain Eukaryota; kingdom Metazoa; phylum Chordata; class Amphibia; order Anura; family Ranidae; genus Aquarana; species Aquarana catesbeiana. The sequence continues at coordinate 300,959,572 of NC_133332.1, read as the reverse complement.
TGTTTGTTGTGTATTTATCAACCTGTTGCCCTGATGGTGTCACCACATTATGACAAATAGTGGCGTATAGGTGTAGGATACGCTTGGCGTGTGCACACCTAGGTTTAGGGATAAGGGAATTCGGGGACGGAGAGGTACACCCTATAAAAGGCATGAGTACCAATTTTTTTTTTTTTTTTTTCCCTTCATCTTCTTTAGAGTGCAGAAATAGTTTGAGTTTATTTTCCTATATATTATAGATCGCAATAAAAGCAGGTTTTTCTCTCGGGTCCCACTTGGAGACCTTCCCTGTGTGTATCCACTTCCCCCTCGTAGGTATACCAGCCCTCTGGTAGGGATTGGTTTGAGGTGTGTTTTGTTTTTGTTTTTTTGTTTTTTTTTTGTTTTTTTGTGGTTTTTTTTGGTCATGGTGGTGTGCTATACTTTTTGTAAAGCATACTAATTTAATTTCTTTTTTGGATTTTGTATCGGACCAGATCCAAAGAGAGAGTTATCTCTCTCATTATTTTATTTTTTTGTCTCTTTCTTTCATCTTTTTTTTTCCTCCTTTCTCCTTCTTTTTTTTTTTTTTTTTTTTTTTTCTTTTCTCTTCTTTACAAGCCAGGAAATGACGACCAAACAATCTTCGCCAGTCTCATTGAAACTCTGTTCATATAACGTTAATGGTATCAATAAACAATCAAAAAGAGGTCAAATTTTATATGCTCTACATAAAGCTAGGGTAGATATTATACTTTTCCAAGAGACCCATTTTAAAGCAAATTGTATCCCAGCATGCTCACGAAGATACTATTCAAGTTGGTTTCATAGTATCTTGTCCTCGTCCAAGAGTAGGGGAGTCTCCATCGCTATCCATAAACGTCTACCAGTATCGGTCTTGGAGCATGTGACTGACCCCAATGGTCGGTATCTTTTTCTCAAATTCAGGCTGTGGAATAGAGCCTATACAATCGCCGATTTCTATATTCCTAATTATGATCAAATAACGGCAATTACACAATATCTTCATCTCTTGACCGAATTTGCAGAGGGTACAATCCTTGTAGGAGGAGATTTTAATATGGTTCTAGAACCCCAACTGGACATCTCCTCTCAGCGATCAAATATCTCCTACAGTTGGTTGAAAGCCCTGAAAAAAGAGTTGTTTGGACACCGATTGCTGGACTTATGGCGTATTTTAAATCCTAAAAAGCGGGACTATACATACTATTCCCCAGTCCACCAATCCTATTGTAGGCTAGATTATTTTTTCACGGGAACACAACTATTGGAATGGAACCCAATAATGGACATTGGGTCTTTCATCTGGTCTGATCACTCACCTCTTTTTTTGACAGTACAACCTCCCCAGATCCCACGGTCTGATTGGTCATGGCGTTTAAACGAAACCCTTATGCAAGACCCATTATGTTATCAGGCAGTTTTGGCAGCGATTAAGAATTTTATCGCTGACCATGAACATGATGAGACCCCATTACCTATACAGTGGGAGGCCTTGAAAGCAGTAGTAAGAGGACTATTTATCCAACATGGAGCTTGCTTAAAAAAAGAAAGATCAGCAACTATACAGGATGACCTGTCAAAACTTCGGCTGTTGGAGATCTCACACAAAAAGACCCCAACTCCGGAGCTATTGGCTGATATATCTTTGGTACGATCATCTTTGCTGCAGTCTTTGGAGGTTTCCCACTGTAAAAGATATGCCCTGGGAAAGTACCGGTATGGAGATAAGGCTGGGAGATCACTTTCAAGGTCTTTACATCCCCGACCCCCAGTAACTTTTATACCTAGCATTGCGTTACCATCTGGAGAAATTACTTCAGATCCAATCCTTCTTTAAAAAGGCATTCTGTGATTATTTCACAGCGTTGTACAATCTAACTCCCCCATCATCCTGCAACCCAGACTCTCTTGGTCGTCATATACAGGAATATGTGTCCGAAACTGCTATACCAATATTAGATGAAAATAGTGGGAATTCTTTGGACTCCCCGTTTTTACTCGAGGAATTATTGGAAGTGATTAAGAATACTCCATCAGGTAAAAGTCCCGGCCCCGATGGTTTTACATCGAAATTTTATAAGACCTACAAGGATTCTATTACACCATTTATGCTTCGAGTGTTTAATAGCATATCTGATATTAATGGGTTTGTACCCCAGACATTAGAAGCGCACATCTCACTACTTCCTAAACCTGATAAGGATTTAAACTTGTGTTCTAGTTATCGTCCTATATCCTTAATTGGGGTAGATATCAAGATATATGCCAAATTGATTGCCTCACGTCGGTTTTTATTTTTTGCGCAATAAACAAAAAAATAGTGACAATTTTGAAAAAAACGCATTATTTTTTACTTTGTGCTATAATAAATATCCTCAAAAAATATTTAAAAAAACATTTTTTTCCCCTCAGTTTAGGCCTATACGTATTCTTCTACATATTTTTGGTAAAAAAAATTGCAATAAGTGTTTATTGATTGGTTTGCACAAAAGTTATAGCGTTTACAAAATAGGGGATAGTTTTATGGCATTTTTATTAATCTTTTTTTTTTTTTACTAGTAATGGCGGCGATCAGCGATTTTTATCGTGATTGCGACATTATGGCAGACACATCGGACATTTTTGACACATTTTTCGGACCACTGTCATTTATACAGCAATCAGTGCTATACAAATGAAGGTATGGCTAGATAGGTTGCATCAGATGCGACACCTCATCCAAAAGTAATTTAGTAACTAGTGGATAAAGGGACAGGGGATTATAGCGGTGCTAGAGCAAAGAATGTGAAAATGAGATAGAGATATAAAATTACAAACAATACTTTATTTCACAAAATTCAATACATAGGGAGAACGATAAAATCATTAGCAGCAAAAAACATATATATTGCATATGACCCGAATGCAGTGGGGTGGGCCAGGTGGAGGCGGCCTTCGAAGCAAGAGCTCAGTTTCCTACATGTTTCGCCAAAACATTTGCTTCCTCAGGGAATAAGAGCTTTTTGCAATATATAAGAATCTATGCATGGAGATACAAAAACATCATGTAAACAAACAAAAGCATTGGGATATAGGCTGTTATAAACATTGCTATATATTGGAGTATATGGCTGGACAATCTCACACAGGGAGGTAACCCTAAAGTGACCCCAGGATCCCGAACATACCTGAACACCAGACACCCAGGGGAAGCCCGGCAGGGGGCCCCCAGCCGAGGGAAGAACAGACTGCACCGTATTTTATGCTTGCAGGGGGCACATAGAAGACCTGGCGATTAAATGTATTGGAAATTAGGAAGTGGTGATGACTGAGTAGGCCTACTCAGCCATCACCACTTCCTAATTTCCAATACATTTAATCGCCAGGTCTTCTATGTAGGCCTACTCAGTCATTACCACTTCCTAATTTCCAATACATTTAATCGCCAGATCTTCTATGTGCCCCCTGCAAGCATAAAATACGGTGCAGTCTGTTCTTCCCTCGGCTGGGGGCCCCCTGCCGGGCTTCCCCTGGGTGTCTGGTGTTCAGGTATGTTCGGGATCCTGGGGCCACTTTAGGGTTACCTCCCTGTGTGAGATTGTCCAGCCATATACTCCAATATATAGCAATGTTTATAACAGCCTATATCCCAATGCTTTTGTTTGTTTACATGATGTTTTTGTATCTCCATGCATAGATTCTTATATATTGCAAAAAGCTCTTATTCCCTGAGGAAGCCAATGTTTTGGCGAAACATGTAGGAAACTGAGCTCTTGCTTTGAAGGCTCCACCTGGCCCACCCCACTGCATTCGGGTCATATGCAATATATATATGTTTTTTGCTGCTAATGATTTTATCGTTCTCCCTATGTGTTGAATTTTGTGAAATAAAGTATTGTTTGTAATTTTATATCTCTATCTCATTTTCACATTCTTTGCTCTAGCACCGCTATAATCCCCTGTCCCTTTATCCACTAGTGCTATACAAATGCACTGATTCCTGTGTAAATGACACTGGCAGTGAAGGGGTTAACCACTAGGGGGCAGTGTAGGGGTTAAGTATGTCCTGGGGAGTGTTTCTAACTGTGGGGTTGGGTGTGGCTACATGTGACACATCACTGATCTCTGCTCCCGATCACAGGGAGCAGAGATCAGTGAAACTGTCACTATGCAGAATGGGGAGATGCTTGTTTACATTAGCATCTCCCCGTTTTCCTCTCCGTGAGGCGATCGCAGGTATCGCACGGAGCTCCCGGACGGCGGTGCGAACGCAATGGCACGGCGGCAAATTTAAAGGGACATACAGGTACGCCCATTTGCCCAGCCGTGCCATTCTGCCGACCTACATCGGCGTGTGCCGGTCGGGAACTGGGTAAGCAGAAGCACAGTGATGAGGGCACCTTGACTTCACCCAAACCAATACAGAGCAGAACCGGGTCGCCAGCCAAGTTTGGTAACAGCCAGGCAGGAAGATACCAAATCACAAGCAGGATCAAGGTCAGAGATGAGCAGAGATTAGCAATGTGCAGGCAACAAGGTACAGAATCAATGGCAGAATCATAGTTAAGAGTCCAGGTCAAGGTTGTTAACACAAGTATGCAGCAGACATGGGGTAATCCAGAAGCAGGTCAGATGAAAACCAGGTCAATAACAGAGTCAGGCAGGATTTAAGATAACAGATATACAATAGGGATGAGCCGAACACCCTCTGGTTCGGTTTGCACCTGAACATGCAAACAGGCAAAAAATGTGTGCAAACATCGTTAAAGTCTATGAGACACACACATGAAAAATCAAAAGTGCTAATTTTAAAGGCTTATATGCAAGTTATTGCCATGAAAAGTGTATGGAGACCCAGGTAGTGCCCCAGGGGACATGTATCAATGCAAAAAAAAAGTTTTAAAAACTTTTTTCAGGAGCAGTGATTTTAATAAAGCTTGAAGACAATAAAAAGGAAATATTCCTTTAAATATCTTGCTCGGGGGTCCTCTTAGTCTGCCTGTAAAGTAGCACATCTTTCTGATGTGTTTTACAGTCCCCAGCAAAATTACATTTCTAAAGGAAAAAATGTATTGCTGGATCCCGGCAATATAGATAAAAATCAAGGAAAAAAACAGTATGGGTCCCCCCCCCAGTCCATACCAGGTCCTTTGGGTCTTTTATAGATATTAAGGGCAACTCCACGCCAACATTTAAAAAAATAACAGCATGGGGTCCCCCCCAAAATCCATACCAAGCCCTTCTTGTCTCGTATGGATTTTAAGGGGAACTCCACGCCAAAATGTAAAAAAAAAAAATTGCGATGGGAGTCCCCAAAATACATGCCAGACCCTTATCTGAGCATGCAGCCTGGAGAACAGGATGGGGGGGGACGATTGGGGGCGCCCCCCCCTGAAATATACCAGGCCACATGCTCTCAAAATGGGGAGGGTGCTTTGGAGTCCCCCCAAACACCTTGTCCCCATGTTGAATCCCCACAACCCTTGCCCCACAACCTTGGGGGGCTTATCGGAATCTGGAAGCCCCCTTTAACATTGTACCCCTACCCATTCACCAAAAAAGTGTCAAAAAAGTAAAAAACACAAAAGACAGTTTTTGACAATTCCTTTATTTAAAAAGAAAAAAAAATGTCCCGCGATGTCCATCCTTCAATTACAGCGCCGACGGACCCAAAAAATAGAAAGAAAAAAAAAAGCTCCGCCTCTATGGGAGGCATCCCGCCGACTGCTGTCTTTTCATAGTGACAGCTGTTATATAGGCAAGGGCGGGGCCACCAGGTGAGGTAACTGGATGACCCCGCCCCCTCACATGATGTCACCCAGTTACGTCACCGGGTGGTCCCGCCCTTGCCTATATAACAGCTGTTACAGCCAAGAGACAGCAGTCGGCGGGTGTCAAAAACCATGAATCAGACCGGGACAGAAGTACAGTTAATCACACTTGTTAAATAATAAGAAAAAGGTAAACAGAGTAAGTGTATTCAATACATAACCAGAGTTCAGTAACCAGATCGGGTAGTCAGCCAATGCCAATGTCAGAAAGCCAGAGATCAACGTAGTAGTACAGCAAGCAGGATCAAGAGCCAGAAGGGACGTCAGCCGAGCAAGTCTTCAACAGGAACGCAAGAGAAAGTCTCTGAGATGTGACCAAAGGCGAAGGAAGAGATGAAGTGAGCTGGATGGCTTTAAGTAGCCAGGACTGACGAGCAGATCATGAACAGCTGAGTCACTGTGGAGAGAAAGGAGCTGGCAATTAGCCGACAGCTGAGTGGCCAGCTCAGAGAAGGAAGGGCTGAACCCAGCCCTGACAGTACCCCCTCCACAATGACCCCTCCCCCTTGGAGGACCACCGGGCTTGAGGGGAAAACGTCTATGGAAATCACAGAGAAGTACAGGGGCATGTACGTCCGAGGATGAGACCCAAAAGCGTTCCTCCGGACCGTACCCCTTCCAATGCACCAGGTACTGTATGCGCCCACGGAACCTACGGGAGTCAACAATGGATTGTACTTCATACCCCTCATGGTTCTCAACCTGTATAGGGTGAGTACATGGCACCGAGGTGGTAAAGCAGTTGCAGACCAAAAGTTTCAATAAGGAGACATGAAACACATTTGAGATGCGCATACTAGGAGGAAGGTCCAACGTGTAAGCCACTGGGTTAATCCTGCGAAGGATACGGAAAGGCCCAATAAACCGAGGTGCAAATTTCAAAGAAGGAGCACGGAGTCGGAGATTGCGAGACAACAGCCAGACTCTGTCCCCAATCTGGTAGGAAGGTGCAGGCAGGAGTCTGCGGTCAGCATGGAGTCTGTACCTATCGTTTGCATGTCGCAAAGCCTCCTGGACTTGTGCCCAAGTGGAACGAAGGCCACGGAGATGCTCCTTTACTGCAGGAATACTCTGCCGAACAAACGAGGCAGGCAACACGGAAGGTTGGAAACCATAGTTCGCCATAAACGGGGACAAACAGGAAGCTGAATTCAAGGCACTATTGTGAGCAAACTCAGCCCACGGTAAGAAGTCTGACCAGTTGTTATGATGGTCAGAAATATAGCAACGTCGGAATTGCTCCAAGGACTGATTGACTCGTTCTGCGGCCCCATTAGACTGCGGGTGATACGCAGAGGAGAAAGCAAGCTGAATACCCAACTGTGCACAAAAGGCTCGCCAGAACCAGGACACAAACTGACTACCCCTGTCTGAGACAATCACCTTGGGTAGCCCATGTAAGCGGAAGATCTCCCGAGCAAAAATAGAAGCCAGTTCCTTATAAGTAGGCAACTTCTTTAGTAGAATACAATGCAACATTTTCGAGAATCGGTCAACCACCATAAGGATAACTGTGCTGCCCTAGGAGTTGGGTAACTCCACAATGAAATTCATAGACAGGTGGGTCCAGGGCCTCTCTCCATTGGGTATGGGTTGTAGGAGGCCCACTGGAAGGTGTCGTGGAGTCTTACTCTGAGCACACACGGAACAGGCAGCTACGAAGGTGGTTACATCAGCACGTAGACTAGGCCATCAGAATTGTTGGGAAATGGCCCAAAAGAGTTGATTCTTCCCAGGGTGGCCAGCAGCCTTGGGAGAATGGTAAGTCTGGAGCACAGCAGTATGGAGACTCTCAGGAACAAAGCAGAGGTCACAAGGTTTCTCAGGAGGAGCATCGCCCTGAGCAGCGAGAATTTTGTCACTCAAAGGAGAAGTAAGACTGGTGCGAACCGTAGCCAGAATATGATCAGGAGGAATCACAGGAACCAGAACCGACTCCATCTTGGAAGTGGAGGAAAACCCTTACATTCTTAGTACCGGGTAAGAATGAGACAATGTTGTGCCACCCTGTTGCCCTGGGCAGACTGAGCTACGACTAAGCACTCCTTGTAGTGCGAAATGCATAAGCTTTGTTCCACTTTGCTGTGACCTGTATTTTGGATGACACCTTATTGAATAAAGGCAAATATCTTTGGAGTGCGGCTGTCCAGAATTTCTTTAATGTCTAACTGCCATAGCATTGCCAGCACCTGGACTTCTAGACTGAAGGAGATGCCTTTTACCTTGATCTGACCCACTTGGAGCAGTGATACTCTCTCTCTTGCCCTGGGCAAACTGTGGACCGGACAGGGGCTCCAAACGGGGGTCCTGCTATGTTCATAACTGGGTATCCCACTGATCCCCAGACTCATACCATACACTGCCTTCATTAAGCCCTTGGACACAGGGTTACTGTAGACTCATGGTGCTGGGGGTGACTGCTTGGGGAGAGCCTGTGGGGGCCCTGTGAGAGGGGTTTGATTGCACCTGTTGTGCACGGTTATGCTAATCTTTGCAACAAGTGTCTGCACCCCTGACAATGTCAGGAGACTGAGACTGCATACTTCACCTGTATGATGCGGTGAAAATCTGCACATATAACACTGTTCATCATGCATTAGATCATACTTTGATTCTGCCTTAGCCTGGAGGGGTACCTGAATATCACTACATGTACCCTGGCTGTACCTGACACCCCTTCTGGGCCTCTGAACTGTCCCAGCGGAAGCCACGGAGCAAGACTTGATAGCCCACCTGCACCCTCCAGACTCCTTCTGGAGGGGCAATATGGCCACTTGCACAGGCCCCTCATTTGATGGCCGGCGAGTCGTAAAAGGTTATCGGTTGCAGGCCCTCCTCAGTTTCAAGGGGGTGGGCGGGATGGGCGGGATGGGCGGGGTGGGGGGATGGGATGTTGGCCCGTTAAAGGCCGCTCTGTTATTGGGGTTATTGTTTGCTTTTATTTTTAAATGTTTTTTATTTTATATTCGGAGAAATGTCATTTCAGCATTGCATTATGTTCAGTTGTTTGCACCCTGGGTCTGGGGATTAGGTCCAGGAGCCGAGTCCAGTTACCATCCGAAAACCCCATAATGATTTTACAACCCATGTCTACATTTAGCATCCTTTCCTGGAACACCAGGGGGTTAAACTCACCGACCAAACGTACCTTAGTGTTCCAATTTATTAAATCTTATAACCCCCACATATGTATATTCCAAGAAACACACCTCATAAGGAGCAGAATTCTCTCACTTAAAAAAACGTGGGTGGGGTACCACTATCACTCCACACATTCCATCTTTGCCAGGGGAGTCAGTGTACTGGTGCATAAAACCCTCCCGTTACGGCTCTTGGACCTGGCCCTTGACCCAGATGGTAGGTATGTCATAGTACATGCCACAATTTGCTCACTGACCTGGACAATTGTGACACAGCGGTAGATAATCAATTCCACACTGAACTGACTGGCTACTGGGCAACTAACGCAGGCACAGCCGATGCCCCAATAGTGTAGGATGCCTTCAAGGCCACCACGAGAGGACAGTACCAGACCATCATTGCCAGAGTCCGGAGGGAGCGTAAGGCAGATTTGGTGAAAACTGAGAAAGATGTATTTGCTGGTGAGGAGCTTTTTATTAGGACCAGAGACCCTCAACATTATGCCCACCTACAGCTGCTGACTAGGGAGGTTGTCGATCTCAGTACCTCTCTTACCCAGAAGAAACTGCTTGCTCAGTCCCAAAGGATATTTGAGCAAGGGGAGAGGTGGGAGGAATGAGTGTCTCGCACATCAGAGATCCCACGGAGGAGCTGGTGTGCTGCCCTGGGGGAATCAATCAGTGGTTTGCGGACTATTATAAAGCCCTCTATAGCTCCAGGGTAGACTACAGTGGTGAGGAACTGACAGACTACCTGGCAGAAATAGATATACCAGTCCTTACATCAACCTATCGTACACAACTAGATGCACCCATCACGGTGTTGGAGATCCAGAGAGCCCTTAAATCTATGCAGGCTGGTAAAACACAGGGACACGATGGAATTCCTGTGGAATGCTACAAACATTATGCGGAGGAACTCACTGTCAGAATCCATGCCCTGTTTGCGGAATTGTCGGAGAAACTCCCCAATACAATGCGGGAGGCAGTTATAGTGGTGATCCCCAAGCCAGGGAAGGATCCCACCCTGTGCTCCTTGTACCGCCCATATCCCTTCTGAACATCGACGCCAAAATACTAGCCAAAATCCTGGCACTCAGGTTAAATTCTGTCATAACGGCTCTGGTACACCCGGACCAGACCAGCTTCATGCCGGGTAGAGGAACTGATATCAATATCAGACACCTCCTCACCCACATTGACAGGACGGACGATGGGTCGATGGGAGTGGTAGCCTCAGTCGACACAGAGAAGGCTTTTGACTCTGTTGAGTGGGGCTACCTGTGGGAGGTTTTCTCCAGATTTGGATTCGGTCCAGACTTCACAAAATGGATACGTATGTTATATAGTGGTCCCTTCAGACAGAATTAGAACCAACGGTTGTCTCTTGGAGACATGCCCGTTGGGTCGGGGTATGAGACAGGGGTGTCCCCTCTCCCCGGGCTTGTTTGCCCTCGCCATGGAACCCCTGGCTATACGCTTGAGGGCGGAAGAGAGGGTTAAGGGATTACAGATAGGCCCGATTGCGGAAAAGCTCTCTTTATACGCGGATGACGCCCTTCTATATCTGGCAGGCGCTTCTTCCTCTTTACAAGTGGCATTGGACCTGATTAACCAGTTCGGAAGATACTCTGGTATCCGAATCAACTGGGACAAGTCAGTCCTGTTCCCTCTATGCTCCACGGCACCGAGGGCCAGGTTACATACACAGCTTAAATGGGTGGAAGAATTCACCTATTTGGGCATCAAAATTAGCGGCAAAATGGGTGACTATATTAAAAGGAACATAAAACTGTTAATGACCCAGCTGGTTGCTTAATGTGCGGTATGGCGCTCTCTCCCCTTGACTCTGGTAGGAAGAGTCAATCTTCTTAAAATGATCTATCTGCCAAAATTCCTATATTTTTTCAGAAACACCCCCTCACATATCTCTAGGTCGTTCTTCAAAAGGTTGGAGAGTTTGCTGATATCCTTTGTGTGGGCTGGGAGGCCTCCCCGGGTGGCGAGACAAATACTGTATCTCCCTCTGGCTGGAGGGGGACTGGCACTTCCGAACCTTCTACTCTACTACTGGGCGGCGGTCCAGACAAAACCCAGCGGTCACCCTGGAGGCAGCAATTCTGGGCTCTTATGCAGCTCTGAGTAACTTGCCTTTTCGGGGTCTTAGGGCCACCCCTTCCATGATGACCCTCATGTGGACCACAGTGAAGGTATGGCAGGAGGCCCGGACAATATATAGACGCCCCATCCAGATATCACCACACATGCCCCTGTGGGGTAACCCAATGCTGCCACACTTGAATAGTATCCCGGATCCATCTCTTTGGGCAAAGAAGGGGATCATCACCTTGAGACATATAGTCCTTGAGAGTAGACTGATGCCTTTCCAAGAACTCAGACATTCTTACGCTTTGTCGTGCTCCTTCCAGTTCCGGTACTGGCAGTTGAAACATGCCTCTGAGGCCCAATTTCCTGAACCCTAAACATTAGTCAGACTCTATAGAGCGCCTCCTGATTTCTAGGGAAATGAGACGTCCTTTCTCATGCTTATACCTTTACCTTACTGTGGAGTACGACACTAAGCTTACCAAAACATGGGACATATGGAAAACAGACATCCCGTCCCTGGGTGAAGAGGAGTGGGAGGAGTGTCTCTCCTCGTATATTCTGTCAATAATTGCAGCGAGAGATAGATTCATTCAATTTAAATTTCTCCATAGGGCCTATTATACCCCCAAGAGGCTGGCACGTATCTACCCGCAGAGAGACCCCAACTGCCAATGATGTAAACAAGATATAGGTACGTTCTGGCACATGGTCTGGTCCTGTCCAAAGCTCCAACCCTACTGGGAAGCCGTGGCCTCTAAATTGACAGACGTTACCGGGGTAAATATACGGGTTGACCCGAGTATCCTGTTACTGAGCCATATGAAAGATGTGGACGGAGATAGGTATAGTAAACTGTGCCTGACTTCCTCACTGTATTATGCCAGAAGGGAAATTCTTTTAAAGCGGAAATCAGATGACCCCCCTACATGCTCCTCCTGGCAACGCTCGGTGGAATCAGTGCTGCCCCTATACAGAATGACTTATGAGGGCAGACAGTGCCCGGGGAAGTTCGATAAAATCTGGTCCTCCTGGTAGACTGGGTGCCAGAATACTGACCCCCCTCAGATTTGACTAATACAACACCCCCACTTGCTGGTTGGTACCCCCCCTCTACTCCCCCCCCCCTTCTTTACTAGGATCCTGCATTAAGTCATGGTTAGGGGCTGAGGAGGAACCCTTGAGGAATGGCTAGGTATTGTGATTGACAATGTTACTGTTGTTACTGATAGCTGTCTCTCCTTGTTCTGCCTGGCACCGGCAAGCAGTAATTGGTTTACAATCCACGGATAGGGTGTACACTACTGATGACTTGAACTTTATACTATAAATAATTGTAAATAATTGAACTGTAATGCTGATTTGTCTAATAAACTTTTCTGTTAAAAAAAAAGAATGAAACAATGTAATTAAAACTCAACAAGAAAAGAGCCCATTGCGCCCTTCTGGGAGAGAGGCGCTTAGCCTCAGACAAGAATGTGAGATTCTTATGGTCATTAAGAATGAGAACCGGCACAGTGGTACCCTCAAGGAGATGTCTCCATTCTTTGAGGGATAAAATGATCGCCAACAGCTCTCTGTCACCAATCTCGTAATTGCACTCTGCCGATGACAATTCCTTGGAAAAGTAGCCACACGGATGCATAGCGCACTCAGAGTTAGGACGTTGAGACAGAAGGGCGCCAACTCCAGTCTCAGAAGCATCAACTTCTAGGATAAAAGGCAACGTAGGATCAGGGTGTGCCAACATAGGAGCAGGAACAAAGGTAGCCTTGAGACTCTCAAAGGCCTTAATGAACTCCGGTGTCATGGACATACTACTTCCAGACCTGCAACAGGGCTCAGACACATCCCCGCCAACAGGTCCCCAGTAGCGAACAGATGTGCGCCAATGCGCATGCGAGCGCACCGACCGCGGAGATCGTGCACGCACGCACAGTGACGCGGCTTTGGCGTCCAGTGGCCGTTAAGAGGGGCTCCCACCATTCAGCTCTTGGTGTCTGATCTGCAGCTTCACCTGTGACCTGTTCCTGTAACCTGCATCTGATTACCTTCCGACCTGGCTCCCTGACTACGCTGCTGTCTCCAATCCTGAACCTTGGCTTTCCTTTACCCTGATCCTGTTCACCTGCCTGCCTGATCTCCTGCTACCAGATGCAGCCTGAACTTGACCATCCCTTGCCTGCCGATTCTGTTGAACTGATCCGCTGTGCATGACCTGGCTTGTCTGACCTTGCTTCTGCCTGCTCTGCGCACCCATGTGCGCTTGTTGCTCCTTGGCGCACCTGCAGCCTGCTTACCTACATCCAGCTTACCTGCACCCTGCTGACCTGCATCCAGCTTACCTGCAGCCTGCTGACCTGCATCCAGCTCACCTGCAGCCTGCTGACCTGCATCCAGCTTACCTGCACCCAGCTTATCTGCACCCTGCTGACCTGCATCCAGCTTACCTGCAGCCTGCACTCCAGCTGGTTTCAGCGTCTCTCAGTGGTCATCATCTCCAGTTCCAGAGAATCCACCAGGCACTCTTACCCACTGTGCTCCTACAGTCACTGTCCTCAACTCCAGTGACCCAGGAACCAGGGCTGTACAAGAGGTCTCCCTCTGCACATCAGGCTCACATACGAGGTACATGTCATCCGGAGACCAACTCTGTGGGTTGCCGTCTTTCCTGGTCATATCAGTCAGGGGCTTGACCAGAGACAAGAAGTTACGAATAAACTTCCGATAATAGTTGGCAAAGCCAAGAAAAAGCTGCAGGTCGAGGCCACTGTAGGACCGCTGAAAGTTTCTCTGGGTCCATTGAAAAACCAGCAGTGGAAATGACATAGCCCAGGAATTTAACCTGTTCACAATGGATTTCCCACTTTTCCAATTTACAATAGAGATTGTTCTCTCTTATGCCCCGTACACGCGGTCGGACATTGATCGGACATTCCGACAACAAAATCCTACGATTTTTTCCGACCGATGTTGATCACACACGGTCGCACAAAGTTGTCGAAATTTCCGATTGCCAAGAACGCGGTGACGTACACCACGTATGACGAGACTAGAAAAGGCCAGTTCAGAACCAAGCGCGGCACCCTTTGGGCTCCTTTTGCTAATCTCGTGTTAGTAAAAGTTTGGTGAGAGACGATTCGTGCTTTTTCAGACTCGTGGTTTTCAGATCGTTTTCTGCTGTTCAGTTTGTGCTTGTTGGTTTGTATCTGCTCTTCAGTGCATGCAAGCAAGCTACAAATGACTTTGATTAGTCATTGTGTTCTTGTTAATTCGTTACTGTTTTTCAGGTTGCTCTTCACAGGCCTTGCTTTTCTTCAGTGTGTTCTGTTACTTCGTTCTGAGCAGCCGACCGTTTTCTAGCCATGTTGCGTATACGTACTCCTCGTAGAGTTCGTGCTGTGCGGGGGCTTGGTGTTGGGGTCCTGACCTTGACACAAGTCCAGTTCATGAACAGGGTGGGGAGGAGTTCATGGACCAAGAATTGGTTGCTTCAGCGTGACCAGTTCTGTCATATGCCTTTGCTCTGTGAGATCCGTGAGAATAATCCTGATGATTTCAGGAACTTTCTCCGGATGACGGACCCCGTATTTCACCGTTTGTTGGCTTTGCTGACCCCTTATATTAGCAGGCAGGACACCTGCATGAGGCAAGCCATCACTCCGGAGCAGAGGCTCGTCGCCACCCTGCGGTACTTGGCGACGGGGAGAAGTCTGCAGGACCTCAAGTTCTCAACAGGCATCTCCCCCCAGGCTCTGGGTATCATTATCCCAGAGACCTGTTCTGCCATCATCCAGGTCCTGCAAAAGAGTATATTAAGGTAAGATTTTTATGCTTTAATATCACCTTTTATTGTATTTAATGTTTAATAATATATTGTATTTCTTTCCTCATTCCCTAATTACCATGATTGTAATATGCTGTGAATGTCCCCTTTGTCCTCATGCATGCTGGATTTTTATGCAATTCTTTTTTTGGTCCTTCATACATATTTGCCTTCACTTACCTCCCCAGCATGCTCTCCTGGCCCTATATTCACCTCATGTAGTCACTTAACAATGTATTTTATCAGCTCCATAGTAGTGCTTTACCCCAAACACCCCTAAAATGTTTTAAAATGTGATTTGTGTTTTAAATTCATGCAGAGTGCCAGAGGCTTTTTTTGGGGGGGGTCCCCAAATCATTTGGAACCCTCCCTCCCCCAACTGCTAAGTCAGCTGATACCAATTCTCTATCTATCCTCAATCATCTATCTGCTGACTTTGCCAAACCCATACATACTATACCCACCTCTTTTGTGGTCAGATGTATGGATGAATTCCCCAAAGCATGTAGTGCAAGGGCCTGCCTGTATACTTTCAAATGGTAATGTTTAAAGTTTTTGTATCCAATTATTATCTTAATAGATAATAGCAGAATTTCCAAATGTGCTCAAATGTGTACAGTGTGTATTTATATCTTTGTATTATGACACTTCTTACCTGTCCAGTGGGCTGCCAATAGTGTAACTAAGGAGGGGCTGGCCAAAGTAATACCCATTATTTAGGCATTCATCTCTCAATGAAGTGGAGAGGGTTACCTGTCCAAGAGCTCCCCCCCCCCTATAATGTTAGAAAGGGCCCAGGAGAGGGGGGGGGGAATATGATAGGTGTACCTTATACTTTGGTCTTTAAAAATTCCCATTAATAAATGTTATCTTGATGTTGGCCAAGAAGGTTTGTGTCTAATCTGCTTTCCATGTTTTAATGTGCAAAAAGACTAATTTTTTTTTGTTTTCCTCAACAGTTTCCTTCCAGGCCACAGGAATGGCAGACTGTGGCCTCCCACTTTGCCCAGCGGTGGGACTTTCCTAACTGCGGAGGGGCAATTGATGGGAAACATGTCCACATCATCCCACCACCCAACTCGGGGTCGTACTATTATAATTAAAAGGGGTTCAATAGTATTGTGATGTTGGCGGTGGTGTCAGCTAATTACGAGTTCCTGTATGTGGACGTGGGGAAGAATGGCCGGATGTCCGATGGTGGAGTCATCGCCCAGACGGAGTTTTACAGGCGTCTCCAGAATGGTAGCTTGGACTTGCCACCTCCAGAAGACAATGTGGAAGGACTCCCATTCGTCTTCATTGCGGATGAAGCTTTTGCGCTGGGGGACCATCTTATGCAGCCATTCCCGATGAGGACCCTCACCCTCAAGGGTGGTGGAGAACACGTTTGGAATCATGGCCAGCCGGTTCCGCCTATTTCTTACACCCATACATGGCGGAGTACAAACTGAATCACATTATCATGGCGTGCTGTGTTCTACATAACTTTTTACGGCAACATTCTGCCAACTATGCTGGCTCAGTTGGGCCTGAGGCCGGAATTATAAATGACACAACCCTGACGGCGCTTGAAAGTGGCCGTCCTGGCTTGCCCTCCCTGAGTGCCCGTGATGCCTGGCTAATATACCTTGAATTCTTTGCGGGTAGGGGGGCTATCAATATGCCAGACAATGTGTGAAACCTTTATGAAATAAAAAAATAAATAAACAAATCTTTGGTGACATTTACTGCTTGTGTTTGTTTTAGCTGACCCTGACAGAAATGTGGTGAGTCCTGAAAATGGCGTGATTGTGTAACCTTACAAAGCACTGTTGGGTGTTATTTACTAAAGGCAAAGACACTTTGCACTACAAGTGCACTTGAAACTGCATTGAAACTGCACTTGTAGTGCAAAGTGGATTTGCCCTTATGAAATAACCCCCATTGTCACAGAAAGCAGCAATTGGAGCACCACAAAAGTGTTGTAGCGTTGAGACAATTATCCATACATTCTTTTTTTTTTTTTTTTTTTTTTAATTCTTTATTTTCCATTTTATAAACTGACAATACATATTCCTTTACAGGGCCATAGCTTCAACTTAACCCTAAGGAAAAAAAAAGACAAACACGATACAAAAAAAAAAAAACACTATGTCTCCTCCCCCCCCCCCCCCCATCCCACCCTCCCCATGAGCCCCCCCCCACCCCCCCCCTACAGGACCGTGCTAGTCAAAAAGGTACATGCGTCTGTATGCTGTCAAATTATGGTAAGTCGACGATCTCCCTCAAATAATCCCACGTCTCTTTAAACTTGGTCCAGGCAGCCCATTTCCCTGATTGCTCCTTTCCCTCTTCCTCCCTGTCTAATTTTTCAATGTTGTAAATTTCGTTGAGACTGATCAGCCAGTCACGAGTGCTAGGCCTCGCGACTTTCGTCCAGTTCAAGGATATCTGCCTTTTGGCTTCGTCCAGCATAGTGGGGACTAGGGAGGACCTATAGTTTTTTACAGAGTCCGAGGTTTTGTGGAAAAGACAGACCCATGGGTCCGCGTCAATTGCTATTCCAGTAATTAATTTTATTAAGTTTAGTACTTTCTCCCAGAAGGTTTTTATAGCGGGGCACCCCCACCAGATATGGGCCATTGTTCCTGGAACTAGGCATCCTCTCCAACAAGTGTTTGGTTTAGTCCCATCCATTTTACTGACCCTGTCTGGGGTGGCGTACCATCTCGCAAGACATTTATAATGGCCTTCTATTCTTCTAGTGTCTTTAGCTACATAGTGGGCCATCTTCAAGATCTTTTCTATCTCCTCTTCGCTACTGAGAGACCCCAATTCCTGTTCCCACTTTTTAATGTAGGGGGGTATCTCCAGTTCCTCCCCAGTGCCCAAGATCCTATAAATTTGCGTTATTTCCCTTCCTGTTTGTTCCTTTGTACAAAGCTGCTCGAATGGTCTAAGTTCTTCCATACTCCTAAGGGGTTTAGGAAGTCTCTCTATGAAATGGGAGAGCTGGAGGTACCTCCATTCATTCATTATCCAAAGGTTAGATTCTGTACTTAGTTCTAAACATGTGCGGATTTTCCCCTTGTGTAAAAAGTGTTTCAATTGCACCGAATCATTCTTCAACCAACTCCCTCCCACCTCCCTCCTCCCTGGCTCAAAAAAAATATTGTCCTTCATGTGAATCAAAGGTGAGTTATATGACCATTTGTTCTTACAGTGTATCCTATCCCAGTGTTTAAATGTGTTTTGCGTTAAATGTGATGTGTGAGTGCTCAGTGATCTAAATTTTGGGGGGTTCCAAAGTGCCTGTCCTAAATTTGTGTCGCTCAAAAAGTGTTCTATGTGCACCCAGCGTCTATCTGTGTCTTTTTTATTCCATTCTGTGATCCTGGATAGCACTACAGCGCTATAGTATCTACTAAAATCCGGCAGGGCGATACCCCCTTTTTTCTTCCCCCTACTGAGTACTGTATAGGCAATGCGTGGTTTTTTACCCCTCCATACTACCCCGCTTATTAGCCTCCTAAGAGCCTTCAAAAAGTACCCCGGTAAGGGAATAGGCAACATTTGAAATTTGAACAGGATCTTAGGTGTTAAACTCATTTTTATCGCATTGACTCGCCCGAACCACGAAAGAGGTCTGGTCTGGAGTCTTCTCGCTTCTCGTCTGATAGCATCTAGCATAGGTAAAAAGTTTTTTACAAATAATCTGTTGAGGGAGTTGGCTAGTTTAATCCCTAGATAGTCCATCTCCTCTTTCCAAGGAAAGGGAAAAACTGCGGCTAAATGACGTTCTTCTTGCTTATTTATATTTATATTTAAACATTCGGACTTACTAGAATTAACTTTGAAATTCGAAACTTCTCCATATTTACCGATAATGTGGAGTAGGTTGGGGAGAGTTATTCTAGGGTTGGTAACAAAGAACACAATGTCGTCGGCGAAAGCCGCTAGTTTATGCTCCTCCGTTCCGACCCTTATTCCTCCACAGTCCACACTTTTGCGGATGGTGGCTAGCAGTGGTTCAAGGGTCAGGACGAACAAGAGAGGGGACAGGGGACAACCCTGTCTCGTTCCATTGAGCATCTTGAAGGGCCTAGAAATAGTCCCGTTTACTCTCACCATCCCTGTCGGGCCACTATATAAAGCCCTGACCCAAGAGACAAACCTCTGGCCAAACCCTAGGGCCTCTAAGGTGTTCATCATGAACCCCCAGTCTACCCTGTCAAAAGCTTTTTCAGCATCAATTGACAGGAATAGAGCTGGGGGTCCACCTTGCTTACATACTTCTGATAGAAGCACCGCCCTAATACCATTGTCCCTACACTGTCTCCCTTTAACAAAACCTGTCTGATCCGGGTGCACAAGATTTGTCATCTTCTCTTTAAGCCTATTTGCTAGGACTTTTGCGTATAGTTTGACGTCTGCATTCAGAAGGGAAATTGGTCTATAACTGGAGCACATCCTGACGTCTTTCCCTTCCTTCTGAATGAGTGTAATTGTAGCAGTCAGGGCCTCTGCTGTCATTTTACCTCCTGCTCCAAGCCCATTCCAAAAATGACAAAGCCTCGGGACCAAGATATGTTTCATTTTTTTTAAATAGAGAGTGGTGAAACCGTCCGGTCCTGGACTTTTCCCCTTCGGGGACTCCCTTAGTGCTGCCAAGATTTCCTCTTCTACCAGAGGTTTGTCCAGTAGTAAACTATCCTCTGCTGACAGACCCCTTAATCCCGCCTCTTTCAGGAAATCCTTACTCCTGTCTGAGTGGGATGGGTCTTCTGCTCCCCGATGCCCTATCGAATATAAGTCCCTGTAGTACTTCTGGAATTCCTCTGCTATATCTCTATTCGAAACTTTCACTACCCCGTCTTTGCTCAGTATTTTCTCCACGTAGTTCCTGCTTTTTTTTTTCCTAATTATCCTGGCCAAATGTTTACTGGGCTTATTAGCCCAGAAGTAGTTGTTCCTAGTTATAGCATTTATGGCTCTCTTGACCTCTAGATCCATCATGTCTCTTAACTCCTCCCTCTTGGCGACCAGTATAAGGTAACTATCTAAATCCCGTCCCTTAGTATTTTTATGTGTTTGTTCCAAGGAATGAATTTCCTCTATCAGTCTTCCCTTAGCTTCTCTTTTCCTTTTTTTCAGACCTGCCCCTATTGAGACTAGGATTCCCCTCATATAGGCTTTATGTGTGTCCCATAATAAAGCTGGTGATACATCCCCCGTGTCGTTTGCTTTAAAGAAAAAATCTGCTTCTTCTTGAAGTCTTTCCACTATCTCGGGATCTCTAAGGAGTTCCTCATTCAATTTCCATGAGTAAGAACGCCCTTGCCCGTCTGGTATTTTAATCTGCAACACAATCGGGGCATGATCTGATAGGGTCGAAACCTCTATTTTTGTTTCTTTTATCCAATCTAGTAGGTTATGATCTATAAAAAAATAGTCTAGTCTAGAGTAGGTCCCATGCACAGGGGAGAAGAACGTATAGTCCCTCTCGTTGGGATGTTGGATTCTCCAAATGTCCAATAACTGACTTTGGTGTAGCTTGCGCCTAATAACCCTGAGTGACGCCTTCCCTATCCCCTGTGCACGGGACGTACCATCCAGTTCCGGGTCCAGACAGAAGTTTAAATCCCCTCCCAAGATCACCTCACCTTCTCCGAACTCAGACAGTTTTTTCAAGGTCTGCCCCAAAAAGACCGTAGGTTTCCTGTTGGGGCAATAGACATTTGCTAGGGTAATCATTTTAGGGCCAAGATTGCCTTTTAATAGAATAAAGCGGCCGTTAGGGTCTACCAGCCTGTCTTTTAGGGAGAAATTTATATCCTTTGAAAACCCGATGGTGACTCCCCTCGACCCCTTATCGGGGGAGTCCCCATAGAACCACTGCGGGAACCTGGTTGAGAAAAGCCTGACTCTAGTATCCAGGGTCAGGTGAGTCTCTTGCAGGAAGATTATATCCCCCCTCAGTCGTTCCAGCTCTTTTAAAATTTTATGTCTTTTGCAGGGAGAGTTTAAGCCATTTACGTTGTATGAAACAATTTTAATTTCTAGCATAGGTGGGTGTTGGCTCGTCTAAGAAGTCCTCCCTCTATCCCGACACGACCTGCAGTACCCTCCCCCGTACCCCCCCCCCCCCCCCCACCACCCCCCAAAGCCCCCCCCTCCCCTACCACCCCCCCCCCCCCCACCCGAGGTGAAGATATCACCCAGAGTCCACCAGATCGGAACTTTACATGTTCCCATCTTCAGATACTCCCTCCTCAGGGTAGAGCTCCAGCGAGAGCTCCGGCTTCTACGCTCCCTCCCGATGGAAGGGAGCATATAAGAGGTGACTTGTCTCCATAATGCGATGAGTCCACCCCCCAACCCCCTCCACCCCCCCGTGCCCCCCCCCCAGTCAGCGGGTCACCACCTTCCTCGGCGCCCCACATTTCAACAATTTAATTTGGGGCCTGCAACTCCCCCCCTCCACCCCCTCACCAGTGCCCCACAGGAAACACGGATCGGCCCAGGGCTAGGGCCAGGGGGGGGGGGGGGGGGGGCACGGAGAGAAGCGAAAAGAAGGAGAGAAAAAAAAAAAAAAAAAAAAAAAACAAAAAAAAACCAAAAAACTCTCCACTGTCTCACCGATCCCCCCCCCCCCCTCCCCCCGGACCAACCACAGTCAAGACACCTCAATGTTTTTTGTCCTCTGAGTCTCTCAATCTGTCTTGACCTGAGACAGATCTGGGATGGGGATGCCCAGGTTGTCACAAAAGTCCCGGGCCTCTTCCAGATATCTCATCCTGTTTGATCTACCATTTTTTAGCACTATGAGGGATGTTGGGAACCCCCAACTATATTTAAGGTTTGCTTTCTTCAACTGCTCCAAGATTGGTCTCATCTGTCTCCTTCGGGCGAGAGTTCCTGCTGAAAGATCAGAAAATATCTGTAGCTCTTTGTCTTCAAAGGTTAAGGGAGGAACTCCCTTCAAATTCTTCCATATTTTCTCCTTGTCCTCATATTGGTGAAATTTAATGATCACATCTCTAGGAGAATCCTGTTTTGTATGAGGAGGTCTTCTTACTCTGTGTACCCGGTCTATCAAAATAGGCTCGTCTTCTCGCTTTCCCAATATAGGGTTGAAGATTTTCTTCAACTTTTCCCTCAGGTCCTCGCCTTGTTGCTCTGGGATTGACCTAATGCGTAGGTTTTGTCGCCGACTTTGATTCTCCTGTTCTTCCATTTGAAATGCCATGTTGCGGTTTTCTATCCGCAGTTTGTTAAGTTGGTCTTTTAGTTCGGAGATTTCCCTAGTGTGGCGCCCTGAGTCCTCTTCCATCTCCTCCACTCGGCGCAGGAGGTGGCCCATATCCGCCCGGACATTGGATATTTCAGTTTTTATCACATTTTCTAACTTAGTGAACATTTCTATAAGGTCTGTTTTACTTGGCACAAGTGTCATTATCCTTTGTTCTTCCGCCAAACTCCAGACAGGTGCCCCCTCCAGGTCCAAATCATCACGGACTTTTTCTCCCTGAGCCCCTTTTTGCTTCTGTTGCTCTTTCTTTTTTTCCTTTGACCCTGGTTGTTTAGTCTCCATACCTGGGCTTTTGGTGCTTGCTTCTTTCAGGTATCTTTGGATGGAACTAGTATTGAGACTATCTCTAGTGCTCTGAGGATCAGTTGTACGCGTTGAGCGACCTTTCATACTTTCACCTCTTATTACTGTTTGCTGCTACCTCTCCCACAGGCCTATGTCCCCAGGGCCTTTTTATCCCCACCAGGGGCTAGAGGTGTCCTGTAGTGTACCCTCACTTTATAGGTGATTGATGTAGCCGTCCAGGCGTGGTGGTCAGGTAGAGTGGAAGGAGAGGGAGAGAAGGGAGTAGGGGTGGGGGATGGGGGAAACACACCTCGCCCCTCAATCTGCTGCAGCCAGGGCCCAAAGCATATAATTAGTGAAAAGTCCACAAGAAAAATCTGTAGAGTTTTGATTAACAAAACGGAATCAATGAAGAATAGCAGAGGCAACGGCTAAAGGACAAGCTTTGGGCCTAATTTTTACCGCACATAGGGGGGGGGTAATCAGTGCACAGTCCTGTTGAGCATATCCAATGTCCTCTATTTTCTCTCTAGTGCTGGTTAACACTTATGACACTTGTGACCATATGGAAAAACGCCGTACATAGATCAGAGGGTTAACGGTAGGCAAACTGCATTGCTGGCTCCTAATAAACAGGGTTATTTTTCTCTTCTAGTGCTCTGAGGATCAGTTGTACGCGTTGAGCGACCTTTCATACTTTCACCTCTTATTACTGTTTGCCGCTACCTCTCCCACAGGCCTATGTCCCCAGGGCCTTTTTATCCCCACCAGGGGCTAGAGGTGTCCTGTAGTGTACCCTCACTTTATAGGTGATTGATGTAGCCGTCCAGACGTGGTGGTCAGGTAGAGTGGAAGGAGAGGGAGAGAAGGGAGTAGGGGTGGGGGGAGGGGGGAAACACACCTCGCCCCTCAATCTGCTACAGCCAGGGCCCAAAGCATATATTTAGTGAAAAGTCCACAAGAAAAATCTGTAGAGTTTTGATTAACAAGACGGAATCAATGAAGAAGAGCAGAGGCAGCGGCTAAAGGACAAGCTTTGGGCCTAATTTTTACCGCACATAGGGGGGGGGTAATCAGTGTACAGTCCTGTTGAGCTTATCCAATGTCCTCTATTTTCTCTCTAGTGCTGGTTAACACTTATGACGCTTGTGACCATATGGAAAAACGCCGTACATAGATCAGAGGGTTAACGGTAGGCAAACTGCATTGCTGGCTCCTAATAAACAGGGTTATTTTTCTCTTCTTCTCTTCTTTTTTCCTTCCTCTCCCTCTTCTTTCCTCCCCTTCCTCTTCCCTCTCTCTCCTCTTCCCTTCCTCCCCCCCTTATGTTGATTGTACCTCCTTTCAATAACTCTGTTTCATTAAGCCACGGTTTTCCAATTGTGAGGCATACGACTCAGGGTTCAGGGTATAAGTAAATATGTTATTTCCTACCGTTACCGGTGGAGGGTCACAGGACTTCAGCTCAGTTTGGGAGCCGCAGCGGCTGAATCAGTCATGGTGTCAGTCTTTTGAAGAAGCCGTCCGTCTTACCCTGCTACTTTGGTGTGTGGAGCCCGGATTGCGCTCCTACACACTTAGCAGGGGGAAGTCCGCGACTGCCGTTCTCACGGTCTCCTCAGCGATGGGGGGGGCAGGGGAGGGGGGGGGGAGGGCGGCAGGAGGCCAAGCAGACCAACTCGGAAGGCGGCCACCGCACCTATCCCGTTCCGTGCCTCAGCGGTCTCTCACACGGTGAGACATCCGGACGCTCTGTCTCTGCACCTCCGCCGGAGCTGACGCTGGGCTCCTCCCACGTGCGGACGTCACGCACCCATCCCCCTATCCATACATTCTTGATTAACAATCTTTTTAATACCAGCACAATCACATGTGCATTTAGAAAAGGTTTGTAAAACAAACCAACTTGTTTGTTGTATAACAATTTTTGTTGTATAACAAAAAGTAGAAATGTCCATTTAAGGTAAAACAGGCATGTTTCAAACCAACAAGAAAGACACAAATCTTGAACTTACAAAGTTCACATTAGGTAGAACTTGAAGGCAATATCAGACATGAGTATTTAGGAACTGTGTTTGATATTGCGTTCAGATGGGGTGAAGTCACCCCAGGAAAAGCCAAATTTTGAAGATGCACACAAATGTACGAATGTCAACATGTGCTACCTGCCATCACGGGGGATCAAGGGACGTGTTTTGGGGGAGCAACCCCTTCCTCTCAGCTACTTTATTATTAAGGAAGGGGTTGCACCCCCAAAACGCGTCCATTGATCTCCCGTGATGGCAGATAGCACATGTTGACACACTGTGTGCATCTTCAAAATTTGGCTTTTCTACAATTCTTCCAAAAAGTTAAAAATTGTAGCACACCATAAAAGAAAGGGCTTTGAAGGGGTTTTAAACTCTCCCCAAAACATCAATGATGTTCTTATTTTTTTGAATAACATCATTGATGTTTTTCTTGATGTTTTCCAATGCAACATTACACCCCATGATCTCCCCGATCAGGATCTGTGCACTTTCCAAGGTGAAATGCCCTGGATCCACAACATCAAGATCACCTAAAAAGATAGAAACAAAAACATACCATGTATTATAAATATGCCGGCATCCATCTCTTACCTGAGCCTGTGGTCGCAGACACTCACCTGTTGTGGTGACTAGTTCCACCACGTCTTCTTCCTCCTCCTGCTCTTCTTGTGTTTGGGGTATTTCCCCTTCTTCCAGAGGTGGGGGGTCTCTGGTCTCCTCAGATGAGGGGTGTCCTCCGAGTCTTTTCTCCCCTATGTAAAAAAAAAAATGGTATACTTAGCACACAGATATTTGAGGGAAGAACTATAAATATAGTTACATAGTTACACAGTTAGTCGGGTTGAAAAAAGACACAAGTCCATCCAGTTCAACCTTAAAAACAATAAATAAAATTAAAAATATCGTACAATCCAATATACCCAATTGTATACCCTCAGTTGATCCAGAGGAAGGCAAAAAACCCCAGCAGAGCATGCTCCAATTTGCTACAGCAGGGGAAAAAATTCCTTCCTGATCCCCCAAGAGGCAATCGGATTTTCCCTGGATCAACTTTACCTATAAATGTTAGTACCCAGTTATATTATGTACATTTAGGAAAGTATCCAGGCCTTTCTTAAAGCAATCTACTGAGCTGGCCAGAACCACCTCTGTCGGGAGTCTATTCCACATTTTCACAGCTCTTACTGTGAAGAAACCTTTGCGTATTTGGAGATGAAATCTCTTTTCCTCTAGACGTAAATAGTGCCCCCTTGTCCTCTGGGTTGACCGTAAAGAGAATAACTCAACACCAAGATCACTATATGGACCCCTTATATATTTGAACATGTTGATCATATCCCCCCTTATTCTCCTCTTCTCAAGAGTGAATAAATTCAGTTCCTCTATTCTTTCCTCATAGCTGAGCTCCTCCATGCCTCTTATCAGTTTGGTTGCCCTTCTCTGCACTTTCTCCAGTTCCCCGATATTCTTTTTGAGAACTGGTGCCCAAAAATGAACTGCATATTCCAGATGAGGTCTTACTAATGATTTGTAGAGGGGCAAAATTATATCTCTCTCTCTAGAGTCCATACCTCTCTTAATACAAGAAAGGACTTTGCTCGCTTTGGAAACCGCAGCTTGACATTGCATGCTATTATTGAGCTTATGATCTACCAAAACCCCCAGATCCTTCTCCACCACGGATTCCCCCAGTTGTACTCCCCCTAGCATGTATGATGCATGCATATTCTTAGCCCCCAAGTGCAGAACTTTACATTTATCAACATTAAACTTCATCTGCCACATAGTCGCCCAATCAGACAGTGCATTGAGGTCGGCTTGTAAATTGGAGACATCCTGTAAGGACGTTATTCCACTGCATAGCTTGGTGTCATCTGCAAAGACAGAAATGTTACTTTTGATCCCAGTCCCTATATCATTTATAAAGATATTAAAAAGTAAGGGTCCCAGCACTGAACCTTGGGGTACACCACTGATAACCTTAGACCATTTAGAGTACG
The DNA here is from genome assembly GCF_042186555.1 of Aquarana catesbeiana. Classification (NCBI taxonomy): domain Eukaryota; kingdom Metazoa; phylum Chordata; class Amphibia; order Anura; family Ranidae; genus Aquarana; species Aquarana catesbeiana. The sequence continues at coordinate 300,933,081 of NC_133332.1, read as the reverse complement.
AATCATTAACCACTACTCTCTGAATTCTGTCTTTTAGCCAGTTTTCTATCCATTTACAAACTGATATTTCCAAGCCTGTAGACTTTACCTTACACATGAGCCGTGTGTGGGGAACTGTGTCGAAAGCTTTTGCAAAATCCAAGTATGCCACATACACAGCCACCGCTCTGTCCAAGGTTTTACTTACCTCTTCATAAAAAGAAATCAGGTTTGTCTGACAACTTCTGTCTTTCATGAATCCATGCTGTCTGTTGCTTAAAATGTTTTTTTCCAGCAAGAACTCGTCTATGTGGTCTTTTATCGCTCCAGTATCCTCCCGACTATGGAAGTTAAACTAACAGGTCTATAGTTACTTAGTAACGACTGTGATCCCTTTTTAAATATAGGCACCACGTTCGCCCTGCGCCAATCCAGTGGCACTGTTCCCGTCATTAATGAGTCCATAAAAATTAGATACAATGGCTTTGAAACTACAGAGCTCAGTTCTTTTAGGATCCGTGGGTGGATGCCATCAGGTCCAGGTGCTTTATCCACCTTTATTCTGTCTAAATAATTTTGGACCATATCACTTTTGAGCCATTGTGGATCATTCAGGGCTGTGTCACTACCACCCCCATTATGTACATGAGCTCCCCCATGCTCCTTTGTATACACAGAGCTGAAAAAAGTATTTAATAAATTTGCCTTCTCTTTGTTCCCAGTCACCCACTCTAGATTATTTTGTAAAGGGCCTACATGCTCAGACCTGGTCTTTTTACTATTAATATATTTGAAGAATTTTTGGGGGTTTGTCCTACTATCTTTTGCAATCTGTCGTTCGTTTTGAATTTTTGCATATGAAACATTGCTTGGAAGTGGGGTACAATTGTCTATTTTGGCAGAGTTCCAAGATGTAGAATTTTCAGTGTCCTTTGTCAAGCTTTAATGCTTTACCTGTTTAGTACAAGCTTCACAGATGGAGACACCCCTATAGTATACACTGGAGCACCTGTGTGGGACCCCTAATAAAAAGGGTGTTCTTGTGTCCCACACTAGTGCTCCAGCATCCAGATGTGTAAACAGCTGCTGAGTGTCCTCTCCTTACACAGAATCGAGTTTGCATTTCATTCTAGTAACAAACCCATCTACACAACCAAATTATTTTCAGACAAGTAGGCCCTAAAAAATGTGGTCAAATGCATATGGCCAAAACAATGGTGTTTTATAGGCCGAAAGAAAAATGTTTGATACGAACGAATAATGTGCCAATGAACATGAAAGTTGCCATTTTAAACTGTACAACACTTAATAAAAGCACATGGAGCAGCACGAAAGTAATAAACGCAAAAATAATCGGAACACAGCACAACTACTTACTTTTTTGCAGCACTCTCCGGATCTTTCTGTACTGCTCATGCTCTCTTAATTTTAGGTCCAACCACCGCTTCCTGAGCTGATCTTTCCATCGTCGTACCCCAAAATTCTGGTGCAGACTCTTGACCACTCTCGCCATTTTCTTGGCCTTTCTGACATTGGGGTTGGGGTAAGGTCCATACTTTCCATCATAGTCAGCCCTCTTCATTATGTCGACCATCTCCAACATCTCCCCAAAGGACATATTTGAGGCCTTAAATCGTCTCCTTCTGGATCAGGACGTTTCTGCCTCCGGGCTTTCCTCCTCCAAGTTGCTGTAATTAGCACACACCTGCTGTGTCTCCGCCATGTGCTCTTCCCCCACTGCACCGAACGAAAAGAGGCAGGGAATAGACTAGAAAGAACGTCGGGGCGGGCGGAGTTACACGCATGCGCAGAGTGTATAAAGCGTAACACGCGTGCGTAGTACGTACGATCTGTGAGCGGAGGAAGGAGTATAGGAGGCGCCGATCATGATAATGAAGGTAAGATCTAAACTTCGGCCTATACTGCTTCTAGATTGAGGCTTATATTGTAACAAGATTAGGAGAGTCTTGTCTGACATTAGGGTTTATCTTGTGTTGTGTCTTGCAGATAAAATGGATGGCTTCAATGGCCACAACTTCCTCCCCCTGTTCATAGACAAATACAGGGAGCTGCCCTGTCTGTGGCAGGTGAAACATCCACATTATAATCATAAACAAAATATGCAGGCAGCGCTGGAGAAACTGCTGGAGTTGGTGAAGCCGGTGGTCCCCACAGCAACCATCCCCTATTTAAAAACCAAAATTGGTGGCCTCAGGAGCACTTATCTTAGGGAGCGCAAGAAGGTCATGGATTCCCAGAGATCCGGAGCTGGAGCAGATGACGTTTATGACCCCAGGCTGTGGTACTATGAGAGACTGCGATTTCTGTCAGACCAGACTGAAGTCAGGGAATCCCTCTCCACTCTTTCTTCCACTCCAGCTGAGGCTTCTGATGTCCAACCTGGGCCTTCCAGCCAGGAAGAAGTGGAGGAGCCAAGCTGGAGTCAGGTATAGCATTCTTCTACAGATTTCTGGTCAAGAAATAAATGATCTTTACTAGATGTCATTATTGATCACTAATTACTGATTTAATAAAGTGTTTTACATATCAATAGACAGTAGTGGGCAAAAATAATTGGGACAAGAAAGAAAAATGCTGGGCTCGGAATGATCATCAGTTATATTTGTTAACATTCAATTTGCAACAGTCATGAGCTGAAAATTGTGTGTGATTGATGAATAAAAAACTACAACTATGTCCCTTTTTCATACACAGGAAGACCTCAGCCAGGAGGAGGCTGTGGAATGTGGCAGCCAGGAGGAGACGGGGCTAATTTGCAGCCAGGAGGAGGCGGGGCTAAGTGCCAGCCAGGAGAAGCCTGGGACCAGTCACAGCCTGACCGAATCGCAGGTTCCTCCCCTCCGCCTTCCATACAAAAGAGCGAGGAAGGCAACTCACATGCAGGATTCAGCGCTCAGGCTCATTCAGGAGGCTTCTGCGTCCCTCAGAGCCTTACCCACTCCTGAAGAGGCCTTTGCCTGCATGGCTGCCACCAAACTAAAGTGCATGCAGGAGGGTCAACGCCTCATGTGTGAGCAACTTATTTATAAAGTCCTAACTTAGGGGGTGAGTGGCGAAATCACTCCCAAGACCGACGTGATTGAGTTGGACCATCCTCCTCCTCCTCCTGCTGCCACAACTCCACCACCAGAGCCACAGCGTGGAAGGAAGACCAGAGAGTGATGACCCTGGGTTCAGTCTGGTCTGACAAAAGGTGCAGTCTCTTGTGTGACCACAGCCTGGGGACACAGATGTCATCTGCTGCTTTCAGGATCTCTGGGACTTCTGGACCAGACTGCACTTCCTTACATATGGACTCCTCAGGCCACCAATTTTGCAGTAAAAGAATTGATGTCTGCCCTGGGGGGCAAAGGCTTCACCAATTTCAACTGTTTCTCCAGTGTTTCCTCCCTCTTTTTTTGGTTGTGAGCCCTTAATAAAGGCATTTTTGGTTCAATTATAATCGCCTATGTGTGTTTTCCTTCCATAAAAACAGTTTGTTTGTGAGGAGGCAGGTACATTTCAAATATACAATGTGAAATTAACAAGGGACACCAACACCAAACAATCTCATTGAGATTCAATAATATGAGATTTCAATGGTGTTGTGGTAACTTGACACACAAAACACACCCAAAAAAATTCTTTATTAAAAAGCATAACAAATTTTTACCAAAAAACAGCCTTGAAAAAAATTTTTTTACAATTAAAAACAAACCAAAAAAAATTTTTTCAGATGTGACAAATCAAAATATATTGAGGGAATCACAATAAATAATAAAGAAAGAAGTTTGTGAGAAGTCTGTGTGAATATAAGCAGCAAAACTACTTCATTCTTCTCACATTATAAAGAAGAAGAGAGTGCGCTGTATTAAACCATTTTTTACATAGCACCGTGACGAAAGTGCTGTATCCATTGCGAATGCTAATTTTACCAGACCGAGCTGTTCCGTCTCGGAATTTCTTCTAAGCATGCGTGGCAATTTGTGTGTCGTAACTGGCCACACACGGTCGGAATCGACGTGATCGGATTTTGTTGTCGGAAAATTTTATAGCCTGCTCTCAAACTTTGTGTGTCGGAAAATCCGATGGAAAATGTCCGATGGAGCCCACACACGGTCGGAATGTCCGACAACACGCTCCGATAGGACATTTTCCATCGGAAAATCCGACCGTGTGTACGGGGCATAAGCCTCTGAAGCACACAACAGAAATATGTGTGGTGGCTCTCCAGGGACTTGGAAAATATGAGGATATGGTCAAGATAAATCACCACACATAACTGCAACAAATCTCGGAGGACATCATTAATGAACTACTGGAAAACCGCCGGAGCGTTACAAAGGCCAAAAGGCATTACGAGATACTCATAATGACCCAATCTGGCATTAAATGCAGTTTTCCACTCGTTGCCCTCCTTAATCTCCCTCTGCACATCAGGCTCACATACGAGGTACGTGTCAGTATCAGACAGCCATGCCTGAGCCTGCAAGAGGGACCTCCGCTACTGATGAAATCTGTCAATTGCTCTCTGTCCTCACTCAAGAGGTGAAATCCCTCCAGGACAGCTATGAACACCTTGAGAGACAAGTGCAATCCCGGACGATTACTACAAACCCTCCTTCCAGTGGGTTGTCGTCAGAGGCTTCCTCCGCACTCCCTGTAATGATGTTATCTCTAGAACCTAGGGTCCCAATTCCGGAGAAGTTTTCCGGGGATCGAAGCCAGTTTCGGACTTTCCGCAATGCATGCAAGCTGTACTTTTCCTTACTACCTTTAACCTTTTCGTAGGAAAACACCAAGGTGGGGTTTGTTGTCGAACTTCTGCTAGGAGAACCACAAGCCTGGGCTCATCACCTGCTGGAAGAACACCATGTTTCTCTGGACTCTTTGTCATCCTTCTTCGATGCAATGTCACTCTTATATGATGACCCCCCAATGTCCCCCAACGAACTCCCACTGCCGAAGCTGCTCTTAGCATGCTCCAACAAGGCCGCAGAGCGGTCGAAGACTATATAACAGACTTTAGGCGCTGGAGCGCAGATACCCAATGGAATCATGCAGCTTTACGGCACCAGTTTCGCCTAGGCTTGTCAGAAGAATTAAAGGATGAATTGGCTCGGGTCGGTGTACCAAATTCTCTGGAGTCCTTGATTACCCTAACTATTCAGATAGACCGTCGTCTTCGGGAACGCAGGATGGAGAGGGTGACCCAGCAGACGCAACCAACTTGGATGTTACCCCAAGTGCCTACAACCTCTCGTCCTGTTCCCTTCAGACTGGTTCCATTAAATCCTGCACCGACCAAACTAACACCGGACTTTCATAAATCTGGGCAGGTCGGACTAATGAGACCCACATTGTCCGTTGAGGAACGTCTACTGTCGGCAACAGCTCAACCTTTGTTTTTACTGCAGGGGAACTAGCCATTATGTACATTCATGTCCTGCCAAGTATCGTAGATCTTCACCAATCCCATCTCCCAGTCACCCGGTTCCCTCTACTCACCTGGCTATTCCCATCACCCTTCAGTTTTCCAGAAAGACTGTGTCTGTTACTGCAATAATAGACTCGTAGACATGTAGTTGTTTTATTGATTTAAACTTTGCCAACCAACAACACATTCCACTCCAGCACAGGGCTCAAGGACTTTTCATTTTCTTGGCGGATGGATCCCGTATTAAATCTGGCCAAGTGACTCAGGAGACTCCCCCACTGCCTATAGTTACTATCTTGAACCACAAGGAACTGCTTAATTATGATGCATATGCTTCCCATCTGTTCCCGGTCATCTTGGGTCTACCATGGCTTCAGGCCCACAACCCGCAAATTGACTAGGGCTCCGGAGAAATCAAGTTTCAGTCCCTCTACTGTGAAGGACACTGTCTGCCCTTACCTCCCCTCTGCTGTGCCTGGAAGCTGACTCAGAATTACGCTCAGCGGTACCTGAACAGTACCACGAGTTCTTAGACTTTTTCAGTAAACGAGGGGCAGAGACACTTCCTCCTCATCGTTCCTACGATTGCCCGATTGAGTTACTGCCCGGAGCTGAAATCCCCTTCTGGCGGATTTTCCCTCTGTCTGAGCGGGAGTTGGTGGTTTTAAAGGAATATGTTGATGAAAACCTTAAGTGGGGTTTCATCCGGCCATCCACCTCTCCGGCTGGGGCAGGGATCTTTTTTGTGGAGAAGAAGGACCACTCATTGCGTCCTTGTGTGGACTACTGGGAGCTAAACAAGGTCACGGTCAAGAACCGGTATCCCTTACCCCTGGTGCCTGAGCTTTTCCAAAGACTAAGAACTACTGTTGTGTTCACCAAACTCGATCTTTGGGGGGCCTACAATTTGGTTCGCAAATATCAGGTACCAGGAATCCGTACCAGGTTTGGCCACTACGAATACCTAGTGATGCCCTTCGGCCTGTGTAATGCCCCTGCTACCTTCCAAATGATATCTTCAGAGACTATCTAGACATCTTCGTCTTAGCCTACTTAGACGCTATCCTGATCTTTTCCTCATCCCTGGATCAGCACCGAAAACACGTCAAGATGGTACTCTGTCGTCTCCGTCAGCATGGGCTATATGCCAAACCAGAAAAGTGTGAGTTTGAGCGGCAGAAGAATTATGATGTAGGTGACCGTGAACTTCTGGTCATTAAAGCCGCGCTCGAAGAATGGCGATACCTGCTAGAGGGAGCTGCACATCCCATACTTATCTACACGGATCATAAAAATCTGGAATATTTACAAACTGCCAAACGTTTGAAGCCACGCCAAGCACGGTGGGCGCTATTCTTTTCCAGATTTTAATTTCACATCACCTACCGGCCAGGATCAAAGAACATCAAGCCTGACGCTCTCTCTCGGATGTACGATGACCCCAAGGAAACTTCAGTCCCGGACACCATTTTATCTGAGGGCAACTTTCTGCTTTTCCAGACAGACCCGATGTCTGGTCTAAAACAAGCCTCAGAGGGGGTGTCCGGTCCACCAGGATCAACCCTGATACCCAAGGATGGGATGCTTTGGAAGGACAGCAAAATTTTTGTGCCAGAAGTACTGAGCCTGTGTCACGACCACCCACTGGCTGGACATTTTGGGGTTCACAAGACTCTTGAACTAATCCAGCGCATGTTTTGGTGGCCGAATCTTGAAAAAGATTGTAAGGATTATGTCAAGTCATGTGTCATCTGTACCCAAAGCAAGTCTGCCAGGACCAAGTCCTGGGGTCTCCTCAGACCACTACCAATTCCTGACAGACCCTGGAGCATGATTGCCATGGACTTTGTAATGGAACTACCCCCTTCTGAAGTACATACAGCTATCCTTGTAGTGGTCGACCATTTGTCCAAAATGGCCCACTTCATACCCCTAAAGAATACACCATCTGCTTTAGAAACCGCTCGGGTGTTCGTCAGGGAGATCGTAAGGCTGCATGGGGTACCAACCAACATTGTATCTGACAGGAGAGTCCAGTTCACCTCCCGCTTCTGGAGATCACTATGCCAAATCCTGAAAATTGAACTTTCCATGTCATCTGCTTTCCACCCCCAGACTAATGGACAAACTGAGAGGACAAACCAGACCCTGGAACAGTAAATCCCTTGTTTTACCTCATTTGTCCAAGACGATTGGGTAGCACTTTTGCCTCTAGCGGAATTTGCTTTCAACAATGCCAGCCATTCAGCCACAGGTCAGTCACCATTCTTTACAAACTATGGGTTCCATCCTGTCTTCCTGCCTAACATTATCTCAGAATCTCCAGTTCCAGCAGTACAAAGCACTGTTAAGTTCCTGGGTCGCAACAACAAGTTGTTGCAAGAAGCTATGGCCAAAGCGCAGGCAACCAACAAGAGGCTTTATGACAGGAAGAGAAGAGGTGGATTACATCTCCAACCAGGTTATCAGGTGTGGTTATCTACCACCAACCTCAAGATAGCTTGCCCTTCAAAGAAGCTGGCACCCAGATTAATTGGCCCTTTCCCAGTTAAAAAAAATTGAATGAGGTCTCCTATGAACTTTCCTTGCCTGAGTCGCTCAAAGTGCACCCAGTGTTTCACGTGTCCCTGCTTAAACCCACAGTACCTGACCCCTTCCCGGACAGAGGATCGGGGCCACCCAAACCCGTTATTATTGATAAGGACGAGGAATATGAGGGGGAGGCTGTCGTAGATTGCAGGAGGAGAGGTAACCAACTTCAATATTTAATCAAGTGGAAGGGGTATGGACCAGAAAAGAACTCATGGGAACCTAAGCAAAATGTGCATGCCCAAGAACTGATCCAGTCCTTCTTCCGCAGACATCCTCAGAAAAGAGCTCTTTTGGGCACCCGGAGGTTGCCCTTAAGGGGGGGGCAATGTCATGGACATACTACTTGCAGACAGCCTTTGCGGTAGCTATCGCCCAAATTCTTTATTGAATTTAGATGCTAAAATATACGCTAAAGCGTTCGCGATCAGATTGTTACCCCTGCTCCCTCAGTGGATCACTAAAAATCAAACGGGATTTATCCCAGGAAGGGAAGCTCGTGACAACTCCCTAAGAACACTTTCTCTGATTTCCTATGTGCGACGCTGCTCCCAGCCCACCCTTCTCTTATCTACTGATGCTGAAAAAGCGTTTGATAGGGTGGACTGGGAGTACTTGATGGAGACGTTGTTGCACCTAGGATTAGGGCCAAACATGCTGACAAGAATTTCAGCATTATACCAATTTCCCTCTGCGCAGCTGAGGATTAATGGTATACTGACTGAACCTTTCTCCCTCTATAATGGCACCCGGCAGGGTTTCCCCCCTCACCAATCCTCTTCGCCCTCTCTTTAGAACCCTTTCTAGCAATGATATGCAGCGATCCCAATATACACGGTATCAAAATAGGCAAAATGGAGCATAAATATATGCAGCATATGCAGACAACATATTTTTTTATGTTCAACAGCCCCTTATTACTCTCCCAAATCTTATGTCAGCCTTTAATAAATTCAGAGCCCTCTCTAACTTTAAAATTAATCTCTCCAAATCGGAAATCTTAAATATATCCATCCCCCACAGCATGGCTGCAATGTTGAAACCGTCCTTTCCTTTTAGCTGGCAACCTCATTCTTTAAAATATTTAGGAATATACCTTACATCTAACCCATCCTCTCTGTTTCGTAGGAATTACATACCTTTATTAAACTCAATTAAAACAGACCTACAAAAGTGGACCCAGATGGCTCACTCATGGCTTGGCGGAATTAGCGTTGTGAAAATTAATGTATTGCCCAGACTGCTCTTCATGTTTCAGATGATACCTTATAAGATCCCCCCCCCCCCCCCCCCGGGTTTTTTAGACTTGTGCATTCTATGATTTGCAAGTATGTTTGGAACCGCAGACCACCCAGACTCGCTTACAAATATCTAATCAAGCCTAAATGTGAAGGTGGCTTAGCGATTCCGGACTTTAAAAGTCATTATCTTGCAATTATACTAAATCGGATATCAGATTGGAAGTACCATAAGAACTCCAAACTCTGGGTACAATTGGAAATGGATCTAAGTGGTACGGACCTGTTCCCTTTAATTTGGATACCTAATAGATTTCGCAAACTAGCCCACTCAACCGCTCCACTCACCAGATCATCCCTAGCAGCATGGGATTCATTGTGTAAAACACAAAAATGGTGCTACAACTCCCCACTTATGTCATTGACTGGTCATGATTACTTCCCCCAGGGAACATGGACTCGAGATTCAGCAACTGGATATCGGATTCTCCTCTTCTATTACATCAAGTGATTTCAGACACGGGAATCCTTCCTATATCTCGACTGATAACAGCAACCCCGATCTCATTTATGGACGAGTGGAAATATCACCAACTCTCGCAATTCGTTAAATCTCTTCCGCTGCCTCTGCGGTCTGAAATAGAGTTGAATCCAATAGAGTCCATGCTCACTGGGGAACAACCACATGATAAACCCATCTCATTCTTCTATCAAGCTCTCCTGTCTTTATCCCCTGCGTCGCAACAGCCATTTCTCACTAAATGGGAGCAGGAGCTCCAAAGTCCACTATCAGACAGTCAACGTACCATTATACTTCAGTTATCCCATATTTCCTCCATATCCTAAAAAGCAGCTGAAGTAAACTATAAGCTCCTGACAAGATGGCATTATACTCCTGTAGTGCTCCAACGTTTCCATCTAAATCGGAGCTTTGTTGGAGAGGTTGTGTAGAACAAGGGTCCCATGCCCATGTCTGGTGGCTATGCCCCCTTATTAAACCATACTGGTCCACTATTTTATATTGGATTAAGGAAATACAGGGGAATGGAGTTGTTAATGACCCATGGGTAATACTATTTCACTGTACGGACAAGCCAATAGGATCATATAAAAAATCTATTACACCCCATCTTCTAAATGCAGCTAAGATGCTTATCCCAAAATATTGGAAACAACAAGTAATTCTCACGTTACGCCAATGGCTAATGGAGGTTGATCGTATCTACCACATGGAAAGCAGTACACTCACATTACAAAATAAATCTGAGTTGGCTAACAAAATATGGTCCTGTTGGCTCACCTTTAAGTTCTCATCAGTATATGCAGGAATAATGTCCCAACAGGGAAAGTAGCAAAAAGTAGATGGAATTATAAGGTTAAACTCTGCTAAGGCTGGATGCCCCCCTTTACTCCCACCCCCCCCCCCCCCTTCCCTCATACACACCTTCTCTTCTATTCTCTTATTCTTGCTTTTTCTTCACTATCCACTTTACCTTAAAGTACAGTTCATGGTTGAAAGCAATACTATTGAAAGGTATAGGTATTATAGAAGTCTTAATCTTAATATAATTAATGATATTATCCCTACTTTGTAGATTACATATAGGTCTGATGTAATGCTCGGCCTTTCAACACGATTGTTATATGGAGAAATTCAAATGTCTCTGTACAATGTTCATGTCAAATGACAAGTTGTATTCCCATTATGTTTGAGCAGAGGGGATAATGTACCTTTCCCATATATTCATGTTTGGATACTGTACAATGTTCAAATAATATTCAATAAAAACTTATTGAACAAAAAAATACTACTTCCAGACCTGCAACAGGGCTCAGGCGCATCCCCGCCAACAGGTCCCCAGTAGCAAACAGACGTGCGCCAAAGCGCATGTGCGCGCGGCGATCGCGGGGATCGTGCACGCGCGCACAGTGACGCTGCATTGGCACCCAGTGGACTACAAGAGGGGATCCCACTGTTCAGCTCTTGCTGTCTGATCTGCAGCTTCACCTGTGACCTGTTCCTGTAACCTGCATCCGATTACCTTCCGACCTGGCTCCCTGACTACACTGCTGTCTCCAATCCTGAACCTTGGCTTTCCTTAACCCTGATCCTGTTTACCTGCCTGCCTGATCTCCTGCTACCTGGAACTAGCCTGAACTTGACCATCCCTTGCCTGCCGATTCTGTTGAACTGATCCGCTGTGCATGACCCGGCTTGTCTGACCTTGCTTCTGCCTGCTGTGCGCACCCATGTGCGCTTGTTGCTTCTTGGTGCACCTGCAGCCTGCTTACCTGCATCCAACTTACCTGCACCCTGCTGATCTGCATCCAGCTTACCTGCAGCCTGCTGACCTTACCTGCACCCTGCTGAGCTTACCTGCACCCTGCTGATCTGCACCCAGCTTACCTGCACCCTGCTGACCGGCATCCAGCTTACCTGCACCCTGCACTCCAGCCAGTTCCAGCATCTCCCAGTGGTCATCATCTCCAGTTCCAGAGAATCCACCAGGCACTCTTACCCTACTGTGCTCCTACGGTCACTGTCCTCAACTCCAGTGACCCAGGAACCAGGGCTGTACGAGAGGTCTCCCTCTGCACATCAGGCTCACATACGAGGTACATGTCATCCGGAGACCAATTCTGTGGGTTGCCGTCTTTCCTGGTCATATCAGTCAGGGGCTTGACCAGAGACGAGAAGTTACAAATAAACTTCCGATAATAATTGGCAAAGTCAAGAAAAAGCTGCAGAGGACATAAACCCACAGGTCGAGGCCACTGTAGGACCGCTGAAAGTTTCTCTGGGTCCATTGAAAAACCAGCAGTGGAAATGACATAGCCCAGGAATTTAACCTGTTCACAATGGAATTCGCACTTTTCCAATTTACAATAGAGATTGTTCTCTCTTAGTCTCTGAAGCACACAACAGAAATATGTGTGGTGGCTCTCCAGGGACTTGGAAAATATGAGGATATTGTCAAGATAAACCACCACACATATACTGCAACAAATCTCAGAGGACATCATTAATGAACTCCTGGAAAACTGCCGGAGCGTTACAAAGGCCAAAAGGCATTACGAGATACTCATAATGACCCGATCTGGTATTAAACGCAGTTTTCCACTCGTTGCCCTCCTTTATGCCCCTCTCAAATCAAGCTTCATGAAAACCGTTGCTCCCTTGAGGCCGTCAAATAACTTTGTAATCAACGGAATGGGATAGGCATTCTTAATCGTGAAACGATTGAGACAAGGTCTCAGTTCACCACTCTTCTTCTTCACAAAAAAGAAACCAGCACCAGCAGGAGACGAGGGTTTGCGGATGAAACCTTGAGAAAGTGCGTCTGCAACATACTCCTCCATGGCCTTATCCTCCAAGACTGACAAAGGGTGAACCCGGCCACGAGGGGGTATGGCACCAGGTTGAAGGTCAATTGCGCAATCATACGACCGGTGTGGAGGCAAAGTATCGGCTTGACCTTTGTCTAAGACATCGCTAAAATCACGGTACTCTTCCACCAGGGAGGAGAGTGAAGAGATGCACAGGACCTTGGCTACCTTCTGGAAGCATCTCTCACTGCACTGTGGCGACCAGGACAGAACCTCAGCATGGAGCCAATCAAAAGAAGGGTTGTGCCTCTGTAACCAAGGATAACCAATAAACAGCGGAAACTTAGGTGAGGAAATAACTTGGAATTGGATTATCTCATGGTGAAGGGCCCCTACGGCCATGGACAATGGAACAGTCTCATGAGTCACATGGGCAGGCTGTAGAGGTCTCCCATCAAGAGCCTCAATGGCAAGTGGAGTGTCACGCAGCTGCAGCGGAATCGGGTGCTTCGATACAAAGGCAGCATCAATGAATAGGCCTGCAGCCCCAGAGTCGATTAGAGCCTGTATCTCGACGGATGACTCAGCCCAAGACAGGGTAACCGAAACCAGGGGCTTATCTTTCTGGGAAACTGGAGACTTAAACAACGCCACCTAAGGTCTGTCCGTGACAGGACCTCAAGGTTCAGGCCTTCCCTGGAGGGGTAGGACAAGACTTCAAAAAGTGACCAGCCTGGCCACAATAAAGGCACAATCTCTCCCTCCTCCTAAGGGCTCTCTCATCTGCAGAGAGATGCGTGAAGCCCAAGTGCATAGGTTCATCTTCACAGACCGACTCAGTACCAGGAGGCATGGGAGGTGAGGGAGGCAAGGGTGGGACTGTAAAGCTCGGAGACAAATGTAAAGGAGGCTTGCACCAGCGCTCCTTTAAAGAGAGTCTTTCTTTGAGTCTGGAGTCAATGAGGATGGCAAATGTGATCAACCTCTCCAGCTCAGTGGGTATATCTCAGGCTGCTATCTCATCCTTGATGTTATCCGAGAGACCATGAGAGAAAGCAGCCACGAGGGCCTCATTGTTCCAAGCAACCTCTGCTGCCAGAGTACGGAATTCAATGGCGTAATCGGCAACAGTTCTCATACTCTGTTTGATGGACATGAGGCTCTTGGCAGCAGAAGCGTAGGATGCGGGAACGTCAAATACCCTTTTGAAGGAAGCCACAAATTCTGGGTAACTCAGGACCACTGGTTTTTGCGTCTCCCATAGAGGGTTTGCCCAGGCCAAGGCTCTCTCAGAAAGTAAAGATATCATGAAATCTACTTTGCTTCTGTCCGTGAGAAATGCCTGGGGCAGCATCTTAAAGTTATCTCAACCTGGTTGAGAAACCCTCTGCATTGAACTAGATCACCCCCAAATCGCTGGGGAAGCGGAGCGGAACAAGACATGCCTCTTATAGAGGTAATACTCGAGGCAGGTGCCTGCACAGAGACTGGAGCAGCAACAGGGATGGTCTGCAACACAGGTTGTACCGGAGCAGACATAGTGGAAGATTCCAGATGAGCGACTCAGGAGCATTTGTAACGCCAAGGCAAACTGATCCATGCGGTGATCCTGGTCATCCAATCTGGAAAAAATATTACCAACAAGTGGACTGACTGCATCTTCTGAATTCATGGCCTTCTACTATCAGACACCATGAATCAGACCGAGACAGAAGTACAGTTAATCACACTTGTTTAGTAATAATAAAAAGGTAAACAGAGTCAGCATAGTCAATACATATCCAGATCGGGTAGTCAGCCAATGCCAATGTCAGAGAGCCAGAGATCAACGTAGTAGTAGAGCAAACAGGATCAGGAGCCAGAAGGGACGTCAGCCGAGCAAGTCTTCAACAGGAACGCAGGAGAAAGTCTCTGAGATGTGACCAAAGGCGAAGGCAGAGATGAAGTGAGCTGGATGGCTTTAAGTAGCCAGGAATGATGAGCAGATCATGAACAGCTGAGTCACTGTGGAGAGAAAGGAGCTGGCAATTATCCGACAGCTGAGTGGCCAGCTCAGAGAAGGAAGGGCTGAGCCCAGTTCTGACAGTGGGACACCTCCATCGAGGTGGAGCTTTTTTTTTTTTATTTTTTTTTCGGGTCCGTCTGCACCATGATTGAAGAAGGATGCACATCGCAGGACACTTTGTTCTTCTTTTTTTATAAAGGAATTGTCAAAAACATTCTCCTGTCGTTTTTACTTTTTTTACCTGTCGTTTTTACATCAACATGGGGACAAGGTGCTTTGGGAGGGGCCCCCAAAGCACCCTCCCCATGTTGAGGGCATGTGGCCTGGTACGGCTCAGGAGGGGGGCACTCGATCGTCCCCCCTATCCTGACCTGCCATGTTGCTTGCTTGGATAAGACACCATACACGCTATTAGATTTTCTGTAGATTTTTGTCTTCAGATTTACCAAAACCATGCAGTGCAAGGGCCTGCCTGATTGCATACAAATTGAAACTCTTAAGGTTTGACCTCATATTATATGGTTTTGGTAAATCTGAAGACGAAAGTCTGCAGAAAATCTAATAGTGTGTATGGGGTATTAGGGTCTGGTATGGATTTTGGGGGGACCCCCACGCCATTTCTTTTTAAATTTTGGCGTGGGGTTCCCCTTAAAATCCATACCAGACCTGAAGGGCCTGGTATGGATTTTGGGGGGACCCCCATGCCATTTTTTTATTTTTATTTTGGAGCGGGGTTCCCCTTAACCACTTCCACACACTGTGTTATATATACTACACAGAGTATTGCACCGCCTGCACTGATTGGCTATAGAGTTTACACTGAATATCTATAGCTAGTCTATACTAAATGCAGAGTCTATATATATATATATATATATATATATATATATATATATATATATATATATATATTATATATATATATATATATATATATATATATATATATATATATATATATATATAATACACTGCCTGCACACCAATAACTAACTTGCCTGCCTAATCTAGCTTACTCTATCTCCATCCACACACTATACACGACCACTATGTATGCAGCCTTATATATTGTGGGGCGTGGACTTAGTCCCCCTGGGCCATGATTAGCTAAAGGCACCCTGCCAATTATGGCTCTCGCAGCAGAGCGTGCTGTGAATGGCCAAATCATGCAGCTCAGGTGCATGCTTTGGCCAATCATCAGACGTCAATGCACTGCGATCTCACAGTGCATTATGGGGCGTTCCGTGGCGCTCAAATTTCTTCGATAGCCCCATATGTTGGTGAGGTGGTATAAATTTGGTGGCAGGTCATTGGTGGGGAAAAGTAAAAAGGAGGAAACTTCTGCATCACGTGAATTACTGATCCCTTGGTCTGTACAATTCTCACGAGGGAACAAGTTCTCTCTCCTCCTGCACTTCTTTCCTCCACGTGCTTCCACCCCCCCCCTTGGTACAGACCTACCTCACCATGGAGCAAATCATCTCTCATCTTTGGCAGGAAGCTGTGCAGCGTGGTGATTGGTGAAGACTGGCTGTGGGGGTCTGGTCGCAGGACTCCTCCCTCAGCTTCTGAAGCCCGACCACGCCGGGTCCTACTTTCTGCTCAGCGACTCAGTCCCTCCCCACCTCGGGCTGTGCACCGTTTGGGCTCCAAGGGTCCCCGTCCAGGCTCCAGCTGCAGGATAAGAGCAGTAGTGTCTCAGATGGTTCTGCTGGTCAGCATGTGTCCCAGGAGTTTCAGGGGCGGAGCTCCAGCCCTGTCAGCACTTGGTTCAGTGCTCCTGGCTTCTGGCTCTGATCAGCCCAGGCTGCAGGGAGAGAAGAGTCCTCCGACATCTTCTTCTCTCCTCCACGCTGCCTGATGGATTAATGTCACCCCCAGGGGACATTGGGGAGGTCCAATTTGGGGGTTATGGGGGCACCCCGGTTGTCCCGCTCTCTTCTTTGTCTCCACAGGTCTCTATGTCGGGATGGATTGGCATCAGGCCTCAATCTACACCTCCGATGGCTTCTCCACAGCGCATCCAGAGTGGCAGGGTGGTGGCCTCTGATTCATTGGGCACAAATGGGCCAAGTCTAGATCGTACGATCAGCAGGAGCAATGTGCCTGTGCCTCCAACGGGTGAGCTCTCACACTCATTGGCTCGCACACGTATTCCCACCACACAGGATGGGGAGGTTCACAAGTTCCTACAGGGTATCCGGGCCCTGCTGAAGGGTTTGGAGGTGGGGTCTAGCAGTGGAGTTACGAACCCTAGCATGGTCTGGGATTCCGCACTGCGGAGTGCTTTATCATAGGTACCTGCGCCTATGGCTACTACAGTGGGCATGTCATCTGTGGCTGCCCACGCCACGGCGATGGAGGCTTCTTCCTCAATGGTGGTGGAAACGGTGGGGTTGGGTAGTGCCAAGCAGCCTGACAAGCCTGTCCCTATTTCTGATGCGGCAAAAAGGCACTATGTCTGCTCTGGGTGCTCACCTTAAACTGGAGGTTAGGGAACAAATCTGGAAAAGGGAATATTTTGACATTTTCACATTACTCCCATTGGAATGCTTTCGATTAGAAGAATGGGAAAAGTGTAAGGAGCACCGCAAGGAGGAGGATGATGACAGGCGGTGCTATCGATTGATTCCCTGTACCTTTGGGAATTGGCTTCAGGCCTTTACGATCTTGGGGAGTGGGTGAGAAGCAGCTGGAGCTCTATTCTGAGCTGTTTTGCTATCTTGATTCCATTTGGGAGGCCCATAGGGCTTATGGTGGAACAGCTTGGCTTAGGTATGACGAGCAGTTCCGGCAACGCATGTGTGTTCACTCTGACCTTAATTGGGATCATGGTGATATTAGCGTTTGGATGTGGGTCATGAATTCTAAAAGGGGTGTGTATATCAATACATCTGCGCATTCTCCCTTTCAGTCGGGCACCACCTCTGCAGGAGCAGGGGCCCATGGAACTGTTAAAAGAGGCGTCTGCTGGTCTTTTAACGACTCCCACTGCAAGTGGGGTTCTACTTGCCGTTTCCGAATGCTCAGGATGTGGAGGTAGCCACCCTGACAGTTGCTGTCTCAAAAAAGGCAAGGGCTTGTTCCGTAAACCTGAAGATAGCTCTGGAAAAGGGAAGTTTGCCGGTGAACATCGCGGCGATTCGACCCTAGCTCGATAGGCATTCTGACAGGCAGTCTGCTGCGCTATTGGGGCATGGCTTTGATCATGGTTTTGTTATTCCTTGCGACCTCCCTCCCATGTTACCGTCATCCCGTAATTTGAAATCTGCTAGACAACACCCTGTGGTTCTCCGGGAGAAGTTGGCCAAGGAGGTTGCTTTAGGCCATATGGCGGGCCCTTTTTCTGAGCCTCCTCTTCCCAATTTGCTTGTATCCCCTTTAGGAGTGATCCCCAAGAAAGAATCAGGCAAATTTCCTATGATCCATCATTTATCATTCCCTAAAGAGGGATCTGTAAATGATGGCATTAGTAAAGATTTGTCCTCTGTTTCGTACATGTCTTTTGATGCCGCCTTCTCTTTAGTTAAATCATTCGGACCGGGCTCACTTATGGCAAAGACAGATATTAATGCGGCTTTCCGCCTTTTGCCAGTTCATCCGCATTGCTTGTTCCTTCTGGGGTGTCGATTCGATGGGGTTTATTTTGTTGACAGGTGCTTTTCGATGGGCTGCTCTATTTCTTGTGCGTATTTTGAGTTGTTCAGCTCCTTCCTGGAATAGGTTGTCAGGGTTCACACAGGATTTAATTATGTAGTAAATTATCTTGATGACTTCCTCTGCGTTGGTCCTTGCGGTTCTCGTGTCTGCGAGCTCCTGCTATGTAGTCTCACACGCATTTTTGCACAATTTGGGGTACCCAAAATTACGGATCTGGCACAAATATTTGGGTACTTTTGATGGTAATTCTTATTGGCTGGAGTCCCCCCAGACCAATGCGGACTGTCATATGTTAACTGATGTGGCAGGATCCTTGGGTTTTGGGACTTTCCTTTGCAGGTAGGTGGTATGTGGCTGCATGGCCTCAGCAATGGGTTGATGTGGGTTTTACAAAGAACCTGACACTTCTAGAGCTCTTTCCCTTGGTGGTGGCGGTTGAGATTTGGGGTCCTCTACTCTGCAATAAATTGGTGCTATTTCATTCAGACAACATGGGGCTGATTTCCTCTGTCAATACTTTGTCGGCCTCTTCTGCTGTGGTTACACTGTTGAGACAATTTGTTCTTTCTTGTTTGCATTTTAATTTGCTGTTTAATTGATTCATGTTCCTTAGTTGCTTAATGACATAGCCGACTCTCTTTCTCGCTTCCAGTGGGACCGCTTTAGGAAGTTGGCTCCAGAGGCACAGGGGGACTGGTTATGGACCCTCGTTTAACAGGTATGTGGGCATTTATTCGGTGTGCATTAGCCCCATCTACCTGATTGGCTTAAGTTAAGGTGTGGCTGCAATGGTTTCAGATGGAGAGTATGGCTGGTGATTTGTGCTCTTGTACTAGCTGACAGGATCTGCTTCTATGGTTTTTGAGTGACTCTTTAGCTCGGGGCGAATCACCCGCGGTGATTGACAGAAAGCTGGCCACGCTGGACTTTCTTATTAAACTAATGGAATATCCTGACTACACCAAATCTTTTGTAGTTTGTCAGGCATTGAAGGGGGGGAGAATGCGAATGCGTGCAGATAGCCGAAGACCGGTTTCCTGGGAAGTTTTGCGTAACATGATGCGGGCACTACCTAAGTTATGCCATTCCCCCTATGAAGTTACTCTTTTTGCGTTGGCTTTTTCCCTGACATTTTTTAGTGCCTTTCGCATAAGCAAACTAGTTAGCCCCAAAAGCAGACGGTGGGAGGGCTCCGAGTGGTGTATGTACAGTCAGGTCCATAAATATTGGGACATTGACAATTCTAATCTTTTTGGCTCTATACACCACCACAATGGATTTGAAATGAAACACATAAGATGTGCTTTAACTGCAGACTTTCAGCTTTAATTTGAGGGTATTTACATCCAAATCAGGTGAACGGTGTAGGAATTACAACAGTTTGTATATGTGCCTCGCACTTTTTAAGGGACCAAAAGTAATGGGACAATTGGCTGCTCCAGCTGTTCTATGGCCAGGTGTGTGTTATTCCATCATTATCCCATTTACAAGGAGCAGATAAAAGGTCCAGAGTTCATTTCAAGTGTGCTATTTGCATTTGGAATCTGTTGCTGTCAAATCTCAATATGAGATCCAAAGAGCTGTCACTATCAGTGAAGCAAGCCATCATTAGGCTGAAAAGACAAAACAAACCCATCAGAGAGATAGCAAAAACATTAGGTGTGGCCAAATCAACTGTTTGGAACATACTTAAAAAGAAAAAACGCACCGGTGAGCTCAGCAACACCAAAAGACCCGGAAGACCACGGAAAACAACTGTGGTGGATGACCGAAGAATTCTTTCCCTGGTGAAGAAAACACCTTCACAACAGTTGGCCAGATCAAGAACACTCTCCAGGAGGTAGGTGTATGTGTGAAGAAGACTTCACCAGAGTGAATACAGAGGGTTCACCACAAGATGTAAACCATTGGTGAGCCTCAAAAACAGGAAGGCCAGATTAGAGTTTGCCAAACAACATTTAAAAAAGCCTTCACAGTTCTGGAACAACATCCTATGGACAGATGAGACCAAGATCAACTTGTACCAGAGTGATGGGAAGAGAAGAGTATGGAGAAGGAAAGGAACTGCTCATGATCCAAAGCATAACACCTCATCAGTGAAGTATGGTGGTGGCAGTGTCATGGCGTGGGTCATGTATGGCTGCCAATGGAACTGGTTCTCTTGTATTTATTGATGATGTGACTGCTGACAAAAGCAGCAGGATGAATTCTGAAGTGTTTCAGGCAATATTATCTGCTCATATTCAGCAAAATGCTTCAGATCTCATTGGATGGCGCTTCACAGTGCAGATGGACAATGACCCGAAGCATTCTGCGAAAGCAACCAAAGAGTTTTTTAAGGGAAAGAAGTGGAATGTTATGCAATGGCCAAGTCAATCACCTGACCTGAATCCGATTGAGCAAGCTTTTCACTTGCTGAAGACAAAACTGAAGGGAAAATGCCCCAAGAACAAGCACGAACTGAAGACAGTTGCAGTAGAGGCCTGGCAGAGCATCACCAGGGATGAAACCCAGCATCTGGTGATGTCTATGCGTTCCAGACTTCAGGCTGTAATTGACTGCAAAGGACTTGCAACCAAGTATTAAAAAGTGAGAGTTTGATCAATGATTGTTAATCTGTCCCATTACTTTTGGTTCTTAAAAAGTGGGAGGCACATATACAAACAGTTGTAATTCCTACACCGTTCACTGATTTGGATGTGAATACCCTCAAATTAAAGCTGAAAGTCTGCAGTTAAAGCACATCTTGTTTGTTTCATTTCAAATCCATTGTGGTGGTGTATAGAGCCAAAAAGATTAGAATTGTGTCCCAATATTTATAGACCTTATTGTACAACAGAGGAGTGATAGTATTGACATCACACTATGTTCTTACTTGTTTGATGTCCTTTTTAGCAATTCGACCTAATATTCAGGGGCCCCTTCTTTTGCATGAGGATGGATGTTCCTCTCACGTTTTCAGTTCACACGTATCCTGCGACATTGTTTATCTGAATTGGGTCTGTTGGCATCCGACTATAGAACACGCCCCTTCCTCATTGGGGCTGCCACGGAGGCTGCCAGGTTGGGCATGTCCAGGGAGACAGCTCACAGGATCGGCCGGTGGGAGTCTTCTTGCTATCGCACATATGTGGGGCCTCACAGAATAGAAATATGACCAGTTCGGAGGGCAACTTGGTACAATTGGGATGTGTTGGGAGTTTATTGACTGCAGCCTTCCGGGTTTCATCTGTTGAATTATTACGTTGCTATGTTTTATTTATTTTATTTCTTTTAGGTCAGCGGTGAATCGTGATCTGGATCATGGGCCATCTCTTCGTTTTCTGGGTGGCTTGTAGAGTGGAACTTCGAAAAAGTGGTCTGCAACTGGGTTTCCCGGCATCCCAAGTCAAATTGGTGTGGCTGGGGGGTCCGAGGTATGCTTTGGGCCGAGGTTCTACCCTCACTTCACAATCGTGTGATGCAGGAGGGACCTCCAGATGTTTTGCTGCTGCATATTGGGTAAGGAAAGTTGAGATATGCCACTTAGCACTGCTTAGCACTTTGTGCCATTGCGCTTCTTTAGGAGCTTAGTGTAATCTAAGTGGATAAAAATGGCTCAAAACATGTAGAGCTGCAATTTGCTACATCAACTTACACCAAGCCTGCCCAGACATTGATGGCCGCAATTCACTGGCGCACTGATTATGGATACAATGGGGCCATAATATTAGTTTTAGTAGTATGCTATCGTGAGAATTTTAACTTGTATTATTATGTTTTTGTAAATTTGTAATAAAATATATACTTTTAAGACATTTGTGTATCTTGGTGCCTATAAAATCCATAAGGGTTCACTAACAAATTTTGCTATAAATCTTGGGATCTGGCACTGTTTTAACTATACTCCCATTCACAGTACTACCCTGTGAAGATGTAAATATACTCTAGCAAGTAGTATAAAGCTGAATCCCTCTATCAGGAGCTGCTCCATTGCTCTACTTTCAGTGTGTTATATATGTTACATTCAGGGTGGAGGGTGGAACCACACCACTCCATCCGCCCACATACCTGTTTCCTCGTTTCTAGTAACAAAATGAAACCCCGCTAGACACATAGCGCGGGTCTCATGCTTGTCCGAAGTTGACTTTTCTTCTTCTACACCATCAGTTAGGCTGAGGGCCTCCATGACGCTGTCTGCTCCTGGTTACTATGGGAAATGGACCGCTAGGGAGGGAGCCCTAGAAGCGACCCCCTTGCTACTGGAGGATACCTCACCTTACCCAGGTACTACGCTTCAACTGGTTGCTTAGTGTCTTCTGTTGGACTTAGTTACCCTTAATAATAACCTTGCTCTCCTTTAGCATGCTTGCTTGCTACATTCAATTGTGCTACAGTATTACAGGCCCAGTCGAATCTAGCATATCTGCCATATGACACTCATGCACCCCTTTAGTAATTTCTGACCAGGCTCAACACAGTTTATAAGCTTTACTGAAGACATGCAGAGTAACATAACAAAGTTCAAAGTCCGGAACATCCTAACCCTGATTGTTTAGTGACTGCCTGGGTCCATTAACTGGAGGAAGTCCATACTTGTCAGTGCTCCAGTCTCTAGTGGGACTACAAGGCGCAGCAGCCCCCCATGCAGGCTCCTCTCTCAGTCCAGGCAGGTGATTGCTGACTACATCTTCTTCTGTGTGCCTCTTGCTGCTTCCTATGTGGTAGGACTGGTCTGGGCAGAGCCTTCCCCCATTTTATAAGACACAGGGAGGAAGGCAGAACCCTGCAAGAAGGCCACAAGCCAGCAGAGATAGCATTAACCCTTCCCTAGCCTGGGCAGACTAACTGGCTCGCTATAATGATACATTCTCCTTGTAGGCAGCTGATTTCAGCCTGGCTAAGGCCTTTTTTTAAATTTTTGCACTAAATCGTGCTTAGTAATGTGTTAATGAGTATTAGCTCTCACAGAGGTCACAATATTCCCCCTAACAATACTGTCATCTGTCTTTCAACCCAAAAGATTGGTACCATCTTTGTTCACATGATCCAGGATCAACATCTACCTGGACTGAGATGCTGGCTCAGAGATGACAGGTTCATGTAAATTCTAGTGCCAGTGCAGCAATCTTTATGTTCTGTGCCGTGTTTAGATGCAGGGCTGCCATCAGAGGGTACAACTTTTACAACTGTATGGGGCCTACGGGGCCCGCGTGGGCCAGAGGAAGGCAGGACAGGTGAAGGGGATCCATGCTGTACATTACAGAAATGATCTCACAGTTTCTGCTGTTCTCATGTCATTGACTCAGACATCGAGCTCTTTACTGCCACCTCTGGCTACTATGTGCATGTGCACCCCTCATGTCACAGTGATCTGTCTGTACTATGCTTCTCATCAACATGTCAGCTTTGTAAAAACCAAGCTGGGGCCAGGTAGGAAGCTACAAGTAGGGGCTGTGAAGGTAAGGGAAGGGGGCTGTTGTGTACAGGGAGGGGCCAGAAGCTTGTGTGTACAAATTTGTGTATGTGGAGCTGCCATATATACAGGGGTGTGGGGGCTGACATATATACAGGTGTGTGTGTGGGGGCCGCTGACATTTTTTACAGGTGTGTGGGGGGGCTGACATATATACAGGTGTGTGTGTGTGGGGGCTGACATATATACAGGTGTGTGTGTGGGGGGGGCTGACATATATACAGGTGTGTGTGTGGGGGCCGCTGACATTTTTTACAGGTGTGTGGGGGGGCTGACATATATACAGGTGTGTGTGTGTGGGGGCTGACATATATACAGGTGTGTGTGGGGGGGGGGCTGACATATATACAGGTGTGTGTGTGGGGGGGCTGACATATATACAGGTTTGGGGGGCTGACAAATATACAGGTGTGCGGGGGGGCTGACATATATACAGGTGTGTGTGTGGGGGGGCTGACATATATAAAGGTGTGTGTGGGGGGCTGACATATATACAGGTGTGTGTGGGGGGCTGACATATATACAGGTTTGGGGGGCTGACATATATACAGGTGTGTGTGCGGGGCTGACATATATACAGGTGTGTGTGGGGCTGACATATATACAGGTTTGGGGGGCTGACAAATATACAGGTGTGTGGGGGGGCTGACATATATACAGGTGTGTGTGTGGGGGGGCTGACATATATACAGGTGTGTGTGTGGGGGGGCTGACATATATACAGGTGTGTGTGGGGGGCTGACATATATACAGGTGTGTGGGGGGGGGCTGACATATATACAGGTTTGCGGGGCTGACAAATATACAGGTGTGTGGGGGGCTGACATATATACAGGTGTGCGTGGGGGGCTGACATATATACAGGTTTGGGGGGCTGACAAATATACAGGTGTGTGGGGGGGCTGACATATATACAGGTGTGTGTGTGGGGGGGCTGACATATATACAGGTGTGTGGGGGGCTGACATATATACAGGTGTGTGTGTGGGGGGCTGACATATATACAGGTGTGTGTGTGGGGGGCTGACATATATACAGGTGTGTGTGGGGGGCTGACATATATACAGGTGTGTGGGGGGGGCTGACATATATACAGGTTTGGGGGGCTGACAAATATACAGGTGTGTGGGGGGCTGACATATATACAGGTGTGTGTGGGGGCTGACATATATACAGGTTTGGGGGGCTGACAAATATACAGGTGTGTGGGGGGGCTGACATATATACAGGTGTGTGTGGGGGGCTGACATATATACAGGTTTGCGGGGCTGACAAATATACAGGTGTGTGGGGGGCTGACATATATACAGGAGGGGGAGGGTCTGAATGCGTACAGGTGAGGTGGTTGGTGTGCGGATTCGGTAGGATGACCCATAGGCAAGCCCTGGGGAATGTTGGTGGTCAGGCCTGGGGGGGGGGGGGGGGGGGGGCAGGTCTAAAGCTGTGTAAGGGGCCCAAAAATTTCTGATGGCTGCCCTGTTTAGATGTCACAGGGATCAACCTCACACTGCTGCCACTCACCTTGTGGCTTGCTACAATGTTACAGTGTACAGTATGTGTGATCACAGAGAGTGAAGAGAATGAGGAAATCATCCCTATATGTGCAGCAGACTGATGCATACCTCCCAACTTTTTGAGATGGGAACGAGGGACACCTATTAGCTAAAGTATGTAGGCATAGGACACGCCCCTGCCACACCCCCTTAAAGGGGAATTATAAAAAAAAAAAATGATTAGTTAGGCCCAGAAATTATTTTTTTTACCACTACTATTTCTTTATACTGGCTTTTGAAATTTACAAATGCAGCAATTTAGAAATCGGATGAAAGGTTCAGTACTGGGAAAAACTTTTTGAAGGATAGAAAGTGCATTTTTTATTATACAACTATATAGATCAGACCAAATGAGGAGGACAAATGAAGAGGAAAGAGGGACAGAGGGACTTTGTTCCAAATCAGGGACAGCCCCTTGAAATCAGGGACAGTCCCTCGAAATCTGGGACAGTTGGGAGCTATGCTGATGGCATAATACTCTCAACATGCATCTCTCTGCCTAAGTGCAATCACTTGCCCGAAACACACGGACTGACTAAAAATTAAATAAGGGACAGATTTTTTTAGAATTATAATGTTGTTGTTTGACCCTCAGGGATTTAATATGGAAGACTTGTACAATTACCAACAGGAATACTATAAATAAAAACATGCTTGAAAACATAATATTTTTATGGTAATGCAATGCTAAGAGGAAGGCCGTCAGTGCTGACCACCTTTTGAAAATGTTATTTCTGATCATTGTACGGATTCCTGGTCAGTGACTGAAGCCACTTTACCAGCATGACAGCCAGGGAACTAGTATGATCAGAAGGAGAGGTCAGACATGACCACATCCATACCTTAGTACAGGTTTCCTTTAAAAGGGTCAGTCCATCCAAAATTGATATATATATATTTTTTTCAGATGGTGGAGATTGAAACCACCTGACAGTGTTGGTGAGATCTCGGAGGTCCTGGGTCTGCAGACCAGCTGTGGCTATTATATGGAGCTCCCTCTGTGTATCTTGGATTTTTTATATTATGGAGAATGTAACAGGGGGCGCTGGAACACACCAAGATGGCCAGGGACACTCAAAACTCCCAAGGGAACCAAAATAGAGTCTGGAATCATTGCAGGAAAAAGCAGTCTTGGAGTTTCCAAGCCCTATAAAAAGGCAGTAGACTATAAAAAAAATCTGGGGGCTGACTCAGCCCAACAGACTCCACCTGCTACTAAAATATTATATTTGGATGGACAGTTATGTATTTTTTATGGATCTACAGTTTATTTTAGCCACTTCAATACCAGGCACTTTCACCCTTTTCCTGCCCAGGCCAATTTTCAGCTTTCAATGCTGTCAAGCTTTGAATGACAATTGCGCAGACATGCAACACTGTACCCATATGACATTTTTATCATTTTTTTTTTACACAAATAGAGCTTTCTGTTAGTGGTATCTAATCACTGCTGTGTTTTTTTTTTTGTTTTGTTTTGTTTTGTTTTTTTTTTTGCAAAACAAGCGAAAAAAGACCAAAAACATTGGAAAAAAAAGGGCCGGATGTACAGTGCCTTCAAAAAGTATTCACACCCCTTAGAAAGTTTCTGAATTTTTTCATGATACAACCAAAAATGTAAATGTATTTTATTTTTTTTTGTAATAGACCAACACAAAGTGGCACATACAGTGAGGGAAAAAAGTATTTGATCCCCTGCTGATTTTGTATGTTTGCCCACTGACAAGGAAATGATCAGTCTATAATTTTAATGGTAGGTTTATTTTAACAGTGAGAGACAGAATAACAACAAAAATATCCAGAAAAACACATTTCAAAATGTTATAAATTGATTTGCATTTTAATGAGTGAAATAAGTATTTGACGCCTTCGCAAAACATGACTTAGTACTTGGTGGCAAAACCCTTATTGGCAATCACAGAGGTCAGACATTTCTTGTATTTGGCCACCAGGTTTGCACACATCTCAGAAGTGATTTTGTCCCACTCCTCTTTGCAGATCCTCTCCAAGTCATTAAGGTTTTGAGGCTGACGTTTGGTAACTCAAACCTTCAGCTCCCTCCACATATTTTCTATGGGAATAAGGTATGGAGACTGGCTATACCACTCCAGGACCTTAATGTGCTTCTTCTTGAGCCACTCCTTTGTTGCCTTGGCCCTGTGTTTTGGGTCATCGTCATGCTGGAATACCCATCCATGACCCATTTTTAATGCCCTGGCTGAGGGAAGGAGGTTCTCACCCAAGATTTGATGGTACATGGCCCCGTCCATCGTCCGTTTTAAGCGGTGAAGTTGTCCTGTCCCCTTAGCAAAAACTCTGATACCCCTATCTAAAATCTAGTCTAATCATTTGCTTTCAGAAGTCACCTAATTAGTAAATAGAGCCCACCTGTGTGTGGTTTGTTAGAACCTTGGTGAACAAAAGCATCATTAAGGCCAATGAACACACCAGACTGGTCAGGGATAAAGTTGTGGAGAAGTTCAAAGCAGGGTTAGTTTATAAAAAAAATCCCAAGCTTTGAACGTCTCATGGAGCACTGTTCAATCCATCATCCGAAAATGGAAAGAGTATGGCACAACTGCAAACATACCAAGAGATGGCTGTCCACCTAAACTGACAGGAGAGCATTATTCAGAGAAGCACCTGCCCATGGTAACTCTGGAGGAGCTGCAGAGATCCACAGCTCAGGTGGGGGAATCTGTCCACAGGACAACTATTAGTAGTCCACTCTACAAATCTGGCCCTTATGGAGAAGGGGCAAGAAGAAAGCCATTGTTGAAAGAAAGCCAGCCATAAGGAGTTCTGTTTGCAGTTTGTGAAAAGCTATGTGAGGGACACAGCAAACATGTGGAAGAAGGTGCTCTGGTCAGATGAGACCAAAATTGAACTTTTTGGCCTAAAAGCAAAACGCTATGTTAGGTGGAAAACTAACACTGCACATCACCCTGAACACACCATCCCCACAGTGAAACATGGTGGTGGTAGCATTGTGTTATTGGGATGCTTTTCTTCTGCAGGGACAGGGAAGCTGGTCAGAGTTGATGGGAAGATAGATGGAGCCAAATATAGGGCAATCTTAGAAGAAAACCTGTTAAGAGTCTGCAAAAGACTTGAGACTGGGTAGGAGGTTCACCTTCCAGCAGGACAACGACCCTAAACATACAGCCAGAGCTACAATGGGATGGTTTAGATCGAAGCATATTCATGTGTTAGAATAGCCCAGTCAAAGTCCAGACCTAAATCCAATTGAGAATCTGTGGAAAGACTTGAAAATTGCTGTTTTGCAAAGAAGAATGGGCAAAAATGTCACTCTCTAGATGTGCAAAGCTGGTAGAGACATCCCCAAAAAGATTGCAGCTGTAATTGTAGCAAAAGGTGGTTCTACAAAGTATTGACTCAGGGGGTCTGAATAGAAACGCACGCTACACTTTTCACATATTTATTTGTAAAAACTGCAGGAATGGTGCAAGGGCCACATGAAGTTGCCTGGGGGGGGCTGGATTCGGCCCTTGAGCCTTGTGTTTGACACATATGCTGTAAATGAAAGTCACAAAAGTGTCAGAATTCCTTATGAATATTTCAAGTCAATGAATTAAAAAGTACTGAAGTAAAGGCATCAGCATAATAGCCAGGAAACAATTATTCTTAAAGCCCAGTTGAAGTTTCATTTGTCAATACTTTAATGCAGTCAGGCTGCAAAAGACAGTAATAAATGTGGCATCTTTTTCTTTTTTATCTCTCTGTTGTGTAGGCAGCCTGGAGAACCAGACTGCTTCTTGGCACAAGTCTTCAGCAATTTGACATGCCCCCCTGGACAGTACTCCAATTAACAGTACTGGGAGGGAGCATGTGTGCTATTATTTGGAGCAATGTGCGGGGGGGGGGGGCTCTGACTGCTGCAGACCTGGACCTGTGTTTAGCAGTGGTCTGGCTCTGCAGCATTCTGCCAGCACAGGATGTGCTGCAGCACAATAGTACAGCATAAAATTCCCACTTTTTTTTAATTTATGCAACCGAAGTACATTACAGTAATAAAAAGGAAGCTTCAACTGGCCTTTAAATGAGCAGGGCTTGAGCAACATACCCAAGAATTGGGAGGAGTCAGCAAACCTTGATATATAAGCATTTCTTTGTAGCAAGATCTCCGGCCTCCTTCGGCCTAATGAGGACCTCCAGGACCAGTGATAGCTAACATCCTTCTGTATGTGGTGGGTTGTAAGGCATAGTGGGTGTAATGCAAGGTAGATTCATTGGGCGCCAGACACTTCTTGAATGCAAAGAGATTTTTATTTCTCTTAACAGAACTTTGGGAGAGAGGGTTAGGGCCAGGACACCCTTAGGTAGTTGCAATGTTAATTGGCAGACTCCGAGACTTCAACAGGAGTACAGCTATGCAGGGAAAGGCGTCCAGCCAGACGCCACATCTTCATGTGTAGGAATGCTGTCTCCCATGGCAACAGTCTTTAACAGTTTCTAACACAAGGTGTAACAGTTCCTTCACTTCCACTAAAATCACTTCTTGTAGTTCTTCAGCCCACTGAGCTCCCAGTCTCTCTCACTAGACTAGATGATTCACTGCCACTGAATCCTGTGAGCTCCTCCAATCTTCACTGTAGCATCTTCCTCAAGCGTCACCCCCACTTCTCTGCTGGGTCCTTAGGTTGGTACTCAAGATACTTCTCAATCTTCAACCCACTGGCCTGCTCAGCCCCTGACTTGACATACAAGGCTGCTCTGCAAGTGTCAACTCCGCTGGCTGGGTCCCTGGCTTGATACCTGCTGAAGTTTCCCGATTCTTTACTGTCCCCGTTGGTGAGAATTCTGTTTGGGTAGTTGCTTCAGCTACTCACTGTGGTCCCTGGTAATAAGGTGGTAAGTCCCTTAGTGGCGACAGCTTCCCGTCTACCTCCGAACACGACAGGTTCTCCGGCCGGCAGAACTGTCACTTCTGGTTGGATTGTAAAACCCGCAATCCCAACTCTGCGCTGCTCTCTTGCTTCTGGATAGGCCCTCAGACAGCCTATGTCAGGTCACCTGAGGCCATTTGACAGATGCACACTGTTAGGGTCAGGAGTGCACTGCTAAGGTAGTGGACCCTATAGCTGACTGCTGCAGATGGAACTCTGGCTGATTCTAGAAAGCAGGTCCACTGGAGCACCCACACGCATCCCACTGGAAGCTAGAGCATTAGTATCCCCAGGGCGCGGAGTCTAAGAGCCAGCAGGTGTTCACCAGAGCCTTTAGTGGTGAGGCTGAACTGCGCTGCAACTGGCTCCAGGTCGCGCCCCCAGGGTCTCCCAGCTCACACTCACAGTAGGCTACAGGAGGATAGAGAGGAAGCAGCAGCCCAGGACAACAAGACATAGTCAGGAGATAAGCCAAAGGTTGGGGCAACTAGCAGACAAGGGTATACAGAGAACATGCCAAAGGTCAGGGTAACAAGCAGGCAGGGATAGTCAAAGAACAAGCCAAGATCGGTAACAGAAACAGACGTAGAGCACACAGCAAGCAGGAGACAGGAAACCAAACACACAATATTGCTCGGGCAAGGCAGGCTTGGATAACACGGTGTTAAATAGTGTATCCTGGAGAGGCTAGGGTGGAGCCACGCTGAGGGAAGATTACTTAACCATGCAGGTGTGAGAGCGCAGGCCCAAGGCTGATACACAGACCAGGTAAGCAGACAGACAGGGCATGAAGGTATTACTGATAATTCATGACAGTACCCCTCCTCTTACGAGGCCTCCCCCACTTGGGACCAGGCTTGGAGGGGAACTTCAAATGGAACTTCCTCAGAAGACAAGGCGTGAAGATTTCAGATGCAGGAATTCAAGACCTCTCCTCAGGACCAAAACCTTTCCAATCCACGAGATATTGAAGAACACCTTCACAAAAGCGAGAATCCAAAATTTGACTAACCTCATACTCCTGATCATCCTCAGACTGGAGCCAAGGTAGGGAGAGGAGGGGAGAACTTATTGAGAACTGTAAAGGACATTTGTAAGTTCTGTATATAATTGTAATCTATTTTGTATGTATTGCATGCTGCCCTCACTGTGCACACGGCACTAATAATGTTTTTGTTACATATTGCATTCTTTCAAGTCCTGATTAGAATTAGTCTGCCTATGTTACGCCCCTTGTTACCATAAATGTTCAATTGTAATATTAATGCGATACCTACGTAATCATGTGTATAAAAACCTTCAATTGCGTCATATTAAGCAGAACAGTTATTTGGAAAGATGCGGAGTGTATCTTTTGTGTCTGTTCACTACTGCAGTAGTTATTAATAATTTGGAACCACTAATCAATATGAGGATAGGAGTTGCCTATCTATAAATTTCCATGTCAGGATGGTGAGCTTTGCCTAGGAGGGTATTAACAGGTGACCCTGAGAATCAGAAACGAGGAGCTTGAGACGATCCGGGAATTTCTGATAATCAGCTGGCTGAGGTAAGCCTTTTGCTTACATTTGAGTTATCAGACTTCCTTGATCGGTAAGGCATTTTCAGGACAAAGGGTACCTATTTTACTCCCCTAATGGAACTGTATTGATTGGTGTTATGTTGTCACTGTCTACTGTCCATCGGATTGTTATAGATAAGAAAGGGAAATAATAGTGCTGTTCACAGGTATATGTAGTACACATCTGCTAGATAAAGTAATTTAGAGGCAAGAGGGTATAGGCACAAGTAGAGAAGAAAGAAGACTGGCCAGTCATTATGGGCATTAAATTAAGTAAGGGAATGAAGGGTAAGAGACCCTCAAAAATGCCCAGCGCATGAGGAGCGCTATAAAATATATGAACCGAAGGTGCGGTTCCGCCTATACTGAGCCCCTAGATTAATAGTTAAAGTGGACAGGGATCCACAATGGGTAACTGGGTTACCACCAAAGTCCACAGGGACTAAGAATCATGAACAGCTAGAGAAACAGCTATCTATGTGAGCAGGATGGATCAAGGGTGACAGTTAACACTAGACAGAAAGGGGCATTTTGATGTTAAGTTGTGGGATGAATTTGGGGTCAGGCACTACAACTAGTAAAGTCAAAACAGAGAAATGAGAGTTAAAACAGAATACTTTATATGTTGTCAAAGAGGGAAGATGGGATGAGCACTATGGCTGCCCGTCTGATCATAGAATCAAAGAAGCTAGAGTATGTGAAGTATGGGATTACAATACATGGGATGCAAAGGATATAAGAACAAAATAAGGAAAGCAGAATTTAAAGCAGGGAAATATTAAAGAGAGTTAAAAGAAAGTGAGAGAATGATATGCATGTGTTGTGTCTAAATGGTTAAAATGTAAGCAATTTTAGAGAGATATTCGTGTATGTGTGTGAATACTGGAACCTTTAGTTCTATCTCTTGTATGTGTCATGTATGCAGATGTGACCTCCTCCTTTGCGCTCTCATGAAAGAATGTAGCTGGGATGAGAGATCAGTGATAAGCTGGAAGGACACCATGTCAATTTCTGTTTTTTAGACAAAACATTTATAACAAAATGTGCAGGGTTAATTAATCTAATGACAAACAATGTGATCACAATTATTTTTTAATCTGTTTTCCAAACATGGTAAAATAAAGGTTACATTTAACCGTGTATTACACAAATTGAATATCCTTTAATAGTGGAAAATGGATGTGATGTTGAGATAATCACTTGAATATTAATTTCTGATATGAGTTTAACAATATTATTAATAAATATAGATATATTGTAACTGGTTTAGACAACCTTTGGTTGGAAATGAAATCCGGGTTATTGGGGAAGATTGTAAAATGGGATTAGTTTAAATTAAGATAAATAAATTTTACATTTATAAAAAAAAAAGATTAAGGTGAGGTTGTTAATTGGAATACAGCTGCCATAATATTTAACAAAGCCAAGATGAATGGGATACATAAGAAGTTTTTTTACAAAAATGAAATCTAAAGGTCTGATATTAACTTGATGTGCGGTCCATGATGTGAGAGTAATAATAAATAAAATTAAAAATTTAACAGACCCATTACATCAAGTCCACACACCCTGTTGTATAGTTATTTATGTGGCTGAGAGCTTTCTGTTCTGTCATATACAAATTGTTGGTCCTTTTGTTTTTATTTATTTTTATTTTTTGAAATCCAAAGCATAATGTGTGGATTATGAAATGATGTGCCCCTTTTCCTTGTAAGTGTAGTGGTATAAGCAGAAGAATACTTTGGATTTATTGGACATCTCTGCATGACTGCAGGGTATTGTTATCATTTATTATGTTATGACATCAGGAAAATAATGTCAGATGAAAACTAAGGACTTGTGTTATCTAGCTAAAAACTAACAACAGAGCAAGCAATGAGAAATGTATAATATTGCCAGGAAAAAGTTGTCTTTTTGAAACATGAAACTGGAGTTCTTATACAAACAGCATGATAAAAAACAAGCCATTGTAATATATTTGTGCAAGCTGGACCCAGTAATGAAGGGTCCACCCCAATATATCAGAGCTGTAGCTTTATGCAAAGGTGCTATTAGACAAAGTTAGACATTATTTTGGTCAAATATTTAATTTTTAATGGTCCCACATTCTGCAGAGCAAATATACAGCTAATTAAATGTTTGTCTAATGAAAGGTTAAAAATATGAATTTGTTTTGTTTGTTTATGTACAAATCTAACAATGGAAAATGCATACATTTGAATCAATCCACCTTATTGCCTCTATTGGAGGAGGCTGGAGACAAAGGAAGCCACATGTCATGACGTAGGAATCAGCTGCTGTGAGCCCAGTGCAGGACACACTCCCTAAAGTCCCAGATATTTAATTCTTTGTAGATTTGATCCCGGTTTTATACTGAGGATGGCAATACCCATACTGAGTATGCAATTTATCACCCAGAACGATACTCTGTATTCAGAGTCATTGGATCCTTTTTCCCCAGCTCAAGAAGCAGAGCTCCATGTTTTAGCAAAGCCTGTGAGCTATAAAAGTAGTATATATTTATATAGATAGTCGAGATAAAGAGAGCTTTTGGTTCCATTTGAAGGGCCAGAAGTTTTTTTTTGACTTCGGCAGGTAAACCAATCAAGCACGCTAAGTTAATTTGATTGGGTGTTTTCAGCCTTCCAGGTTCTTGCTGAGGTAGCCATACTAACATTAAAAATTCACACATGGAAGCAGACCAGGTGACTAAGGATGCTGCATTACAGCCCCGGACACTTGCTTGGTCTGTGCAACTCACAGATTCCACCCTAGTTCTGGCCCAGTATAGCTGGGATTAATAATTCAACTTTAAGGACCCCAGAACGAGAAGTGGTTCACAGGGGACAACTTTTTATAAAACAGGATTTTGGAAAAATGTGATCTTTAATGTCTGCCAGTCACTCTTTTCCCTCCAGCTTGACAGATGGACCGTGTCATCAGTCACAAGCAGTTATGCCTGCCTTAGTAAATGAGCATGGGATAGAGCCAGGGTTCTCCACGGTTGTTTTTTTTATAACATACCACTTCTTGTTTTACCTGTTACCAAAAGCTGAACATCCCTTCCAGAGTTACAAAAAGATATATTCAGATGCCCAAGTCAGGATCATACGAGTATGCATTTTGTCTGTATGGACATGTTTTCTGCATGTCCAGTGGCAAATGCTACTGCAAAGGCCACAGTAAAAAGTGTTATCAGAAGTAGTTTGTAAGTACAGTACAGAGTGCCAGAATCTACAGAGAGTAACAGAGGAAATAATTTTTATAGGAGAGTCCTTACTAGAAGTTTTGAGTTTTTTTTTTTTTACATACCCCCTACAATGTAGCGGAAAAAGTAGAGTAAGAAACTAGAAAACTTTTGCCTGAATGTTTTCTTATATTTTCTCAAGCCCCTATGGGGATGTTGGACTCTCTCCCTATGGGATTTTGTTTGGGAGTGTGTTACTCACTTGCTTATATTTTGTCTCAGCAGCTGAAGTCCTCTATTTGGATCTCACAGAGAATGTTGCTGATCTTTTAAAGTTTTTGACAAACTCATTTATGTGTTTTCTCCCCAATTCCAGATCCTAAAAGTTTGGAAGGATCTAAAACTAAAGCCAGGTGACTTGTGGATTGTTAAGAGACATTTACTGTATATATAAGGAAATGTTTGGATACTCAATACAGCATCTATTTCATGTACAGTTGTGCAAAACTTGACGGAAAAGTCACCTGGATCCACACCAGACACTGCAAAAATGACTAAAATAAAGAAATCTCTGTGTTTGATTTGTTTCTGTCTTGGGATCATAGTATAGGGTACTATTTATCCAACTACTTTAATTGTAAGGGATATATATATATATATATATATATATATATATATATATATATATAATGTGATTTGAAAAGTAGTTTAGCCATGTTGAAGTCATATTTGTCTTTTGTATGTCTTCTACTATTTTATGTAGAATTGTCTGTGTTTACTTATGCCCATAAGTCAGCATGTCAACAATTAAGCTAGAAGACCATTCTGGCCACAGGAGTGTACAGCCAGTACTGTAAATATGTCTTTTCAAGCATTTGTTTTTCACAATGAAGAGTCATTTTGTAATGAAAAAAGCTGCTCAGCTATTATATTCTCCACAATGGAGTTTTGCCTCTTTGGCCAGGACTACCTTCACCTAAGCGTGTGAAGGTTCCAGGTTAAAGGTGATAGCAGGTATGGTTAGTGATCAAAATATTGATCAAAAGAGATTAGACTGTAAAGGAAATTTGTAAGTTCTGTATATAATTGTATTCTATTTTGTATGTATTGCACGCTGCCCTCACTATGCACACGGCACTAATAATGTTTTCGTTACATGTTTGCATTCTTTCAAGTCCTGATTAGAATTAGTCTGCCTATGTTACGCCCCTTGTTACCATAAACGTACAATTGTAATATTAATGTGATACCTACATAATCATGTGTATAAAAACCTTCAATTGCATCATAATAAAGCAGAACAGTTATTTGGGAAGATGCTGAGCGTATCTTTTGTGTCTGTTCCTTTCTGTTTTCTCTGTCTGAGAATTTTTTGGGGAGAAAAACGCACATGGTTGATGTTTGCGCTCAAAGGATCCAAGAAGCACAGCTCCCACCCCTATCGAGGAAGCGTCCACTTCAATAAAAAATGGATCCCCAGGATTAGGTCGCCTCAACAAAGGTCCAGAAACAAAGGCCCGTTTCAAGTCATGAAACGCAGAGACAGCTTTAGGGGCCACTCCTTCGCATTCGCACTCTTCTTGGTCAAGGCAATAATAGGCGCAGCAATGGAAGAGTAATTCCTAATGAACTGCCTGTAATAATTAGTGAATTCAAGAAAGCGCTGTGTGGCCTTGAGGCTTACAGGAAGAGGCCAGTTGGTAATGTCTGAGACCTTCCCAGGATCCATACGAAGACCCAAGCTAGAGAAAAAGCATCCCAAAAACAGAACCTCAGAACATTCAAAAGACCATTTCTCCAACTTGGAATACAGATTGTTTTCTCGAAGGCGGACATGGTTTCTGTGAACAAGCAGATTTTCCGAAAAGAGGAGAATGTCATCCAGATAGATGACAACAAACTGGTAAAGCAGATCCCTGAAGATCTCGTTGACAAAGTTTTGGAACACAGTTGGGGCATTACACAGACCAAAGGACATAACCAAGTATTCATAATACCCATCTCTAGTGTTAAGTGCAATTCTCAACTAAATTGCCTCTAGTTTATATTGCTTTGCCAAATTTAGCTCTTAAAGAAGTAAGACACAGAATCAGGAATATCTGTATATCAGTTACGAGCATTAAAGGTCCCGTAGTGAACTGAACTGCTGCCCTCCTTTATTTAAGCATTTATAGGGCTGGTTACACAAACATATGTTTCAGCAAAATTTCCATATAAGGTAACAAGCAATATATTTCAACATACATGTGCTGGACACCCATATAGGGAAAACCTCAAGCTAGTCTTGCAACATATGCTGACACGTACACATAATGCAGAGAAATGAAAAACAACTTAAGTAGAACTCTAATCCATTATTTCCAACCTTATCAATTTCCCCCTTTGACATCATCCCCTCCACGATTCTGGGTCCTTGCAAACAAGTGAACAGCCGATACTTCAAAGAGTACTATCCCTGACCGCGGGTTGTCAGAGGAGGATAAGTCTTCTCTATTTACCCTCATCCCTCAAATCCATACCTGCATCTTATAAGCAAAGAGAATAGAAAAGGGGTGATGTCAAGTTACCCTTTTTGTCATTAGAGTTCCTAATACCTTTCTCTTTCTATTCTGTCTGTTCATGCCTTAATCTTCCTATATAAGCAACAGTTTATCACGGTAAGCAGTACAAAAGCTAAAATTAGAATAAGTATCGGATTGAGCATCCAGTTAAGAATTGCCGTAGCAGTGGGTGACCATCCAGCAAATACATCATACCAATGATGTGTTGTTTCATCTCTTATTTGTGAGGATAAATGTATTAATTTCCCTTTATCTATAACCGCAGATATTAGATTATTTTGAAGGGTATGTTCTTGTGTCTCTATGTGTTTTCGGACTCATTTAAGATTTGCCGTAAGGGCTCTAATGATATTATAAAAGGTGTAGTATCAGTAAGATTATCTACCATCCATTCTAGATTAAATATTCTATGTGCATCTGGTTCAAAAAGGAAAGTGTCATTTTGCCATTTAAGCATTTTAACATTCTTTACGCATCCTGAAAAAGGGGCCTTTTTATTTAAACTTTCCATAGTTTCCTGATCATTTGTGACTAAACAAATATGTTGTGGTCCTATCTCCATAAATCTGTTTCCTACACCTACTGGTAATCTCTGAAACTTACATATGTTAGATTGATGTTTCAATAAGCAAGGTTCATAGACTGGAAAACTTCTTCCACAGACTATTCCCTTATTAGTTTTAGCACATAGACTTAGATCATGAGTCATGTTTTGTGTATCTACATAGTGTCCATAAATCTCAGGGTACCAAAATTCAGGTAGATCCTTTCCTATCAGGAGTGGCATCACTATTAACTTACACATTACCTGGACCTCCTCCACTTTGTATACATCAAACCTTCCAGCACACCATCTTTCCTCACATTCAACTTCTTTTCCTGGTACTTCAAACCATGTACTTTCTAAATTTAAACCCTTGAAATAGTTCATCCAAGTGCGATAATTCCCTAATCGTAGCTCATCTCGAGCTCTATTAATTTGAATGTGATAAGATAGTGTAGAAAAAGCACATTGAGTAATGTTTATGAACTCCTGATTTGCTTTCCACAACTCCAGACTGGCTAGTGCTGTGTGATTAACCATAATATTGAGATATTTAGTTAATTGTACCTGGCTAATTTGTGTTTCGAATGTTGTAGGTAACCATTTGCTTGTGATTATTAAACTATCAGCTATGTGACTTCCTGCACGTTTCCACTTATTTTGTATCATTTCCATCTGTATCCCATTCATTATTCCCATTCCGGTTCCTGCAGCCCCGAGAACTGCATCATACCATTCTCCGCGATACCTACATTCTGGTAGCTGGGGAAAAGTTACATTAAATTTGATTTTTGTTTTCTGTTGTGATACCGAAACATTTATGCAAGATCTAGGAATAGGAGTTAATACAGAGGATTCGAAGATGGTGGGTAGAGCGTCCTCTATCTTTATATTGAAACCATAATGTTGCAATTGTATATATCCTCCTGTTGTGTTTTCCCATTTCCTTACTGGTACAAAATACCATGCTGTACAAATATAAGTTGCAGATTGATTGGTACTAAGAGGACCTATTAAATTGAATTGCCCAATTCCCCTTGCTGGTCTAGGACCTTTTCCCTTCTGTGCTGTCTCATATTCTTTTGAATTCGGAGTTCTAAGTAACTGTAGTAATTTGTCTTTTACTTCTCTCCATGTTTCAGATGGACCTAACTTATGACATTTATGCGGTGTGTTATTAAAGGGCCATGTTAAATTGTCCCTCCAATGGAAAGTTATGTTTACTTGTGCTTGTGATTTAGCTTTTATTCACACTACTGGTGATTCCATATTCTGCATCATGTAAAAAGGACCCTCCTGTCCTGACACCG
>NC_133332.1:300269001-300293271 GCF_042186555.1 Aquarana catesbeiana | reverse complement strand
AGATCCTCAGAGAGTTCTTTGCCATGAGGTAACATATTGAACTTCCAGTGACCAGTGTGAGAGAGTGAGAGCGATAACACCAAATTTAACACACCTGCTCCCTATTTACACCTGAGATCTTGTAACACTAACGAGTCACATGACACCGGGGAGGGAAGATGGCTAATTGGGCCCAATTCGGACACTTTCACTTAGGGGTGTACTCACTTTTGTTGCCAGCGGTTTAGACATTAATGGCTGTGTGTTGAGTTATTTTGAGGGGACAGCAAATTTACACTGTTATACAAGCTGTACACTCACTACTTTACATTGTAGCAAAGTGTCATTTCTTCAGTGTTGTCACATGAAAAGATAGAATAAAATATTTACAAAAAGTGTAAGGGGTGTACTCACTTTTGTGAGATACTGTATATCATAAAAAAGCAATATACAAATAGACAGCTGCGCTGGGCAGCATGATATTCTATGTTCACCAGTGTTAAAAAAAAATTAGGTTGCAGTTGCATATGGAGCTGTATTTCATGCTGTACATAGACAAACATTTGTCCTAAAATTTACATGCCTACAGCTTACAGCGTACATGTTCCCCATTGGATGCTGTCTAGCGCCCATGGTTGCTAGGGCAAAGGCAGGCCCAAAAGCCTGTGGTTGCTAGGACGCAGGCAGGCACTAATGACTTGTGTCCTTTGGTTGCTAGGATGCAGGTGGCCTCTGCTGTCTAGCATCCTTGGACACCTGGACACATACTGCTCCTGCTGTCTAGCATCCTTGGTTTCTAGGACGCAGGAGGCTGACATTGCATGCCCTGAGCCACATGAATGACTCATTCAGGACCAACATGCAAACTTCAGTAGTATGTAATTAGCATTCTTAGTTGCTAGGACGCCAGCAGGCTCAAACGCCTGGCAGCCAATGGTTGTTTGAACAAAGGCAGCCCCTGATGCCTAGCATCCTTGGTTCCACAGAGAGTCCACAGATTTCCCCTTTTCATCTGAATCCTCAGAGTTTCCTCTTTTACATCTGAACTCGCAGAGTTCCCTTACACTGAAAGGGGGGACTCTGCAGACTCTGATGTAAGGGAGACATAAGGGATGCTCTGGGACCCCTGATTTAAGGAGGAACGCTGAGAACTCTGTGCGGAGAGGACTCTAATGTAAGGGGGAACACTGCGCCCTCTGATGTAAAGGGGAACTCCGGTGTAAAGATGTTTCTGGTAACCAGAGCCCCACTTACATCAGAGTTTCCTGTATTCCCCTTTATTTAGTGTTTCTAGAGCCCCCTTTACATCAGAGTTCCCACTTACACTTTAAGGGGGAGCTCTGTGGACTTTAATGTAAAGGGGAACTCTGATGTAAGGGGTGCTCTGAGAACCCTGATTTACCTTAGTCTACGCACTTAGAGGCAGGAGAGAGAAGAGGGGAGGGGGGGGGAGACTTCAGTCACAGACAGGGATGGATGGTGAGCTCACTCACCCCTCGGTTGTCAGCACCTCTCGTCCAGATGTATCTGCGGCTGCTAGGCTTCAAATTTCGCACCCCCACTTCCCTTTCCTGAGGCACAGCGCCGGGGATTGCAGTGTGGGCACATACAAAGGGGTGGGGGGGGGGGAGAGGAGCAGATCAAGCCTTCCCTCTTCTCCCGTCTAGGGGGGGGGGATGTTAGTGCTGGCTTTGGGCAGTGTGAAAGAGAGTGTAACAGACAACTACAGCCAACAACCCTGCTGGGAAGCCATAGTCCTGTCTGAATAATGTGTCCGGGTTTCAGGTGGTCTGAAACCCGGACGCATGATTCAAAACCCGAACTGTCCGGGTGAATCCCGGACAGGTGGCAACCCTACCCGTACCACATAATGACTCATTCAGGGCTGTCATGTGAACATCAGGCACCACTAATGACACATTGTTGATGATGTTTGCCCCAAGCAGTGGTTGTGGCCAGTAGGGTGCATTTCCTCTGTACACTGTACACATGTAAATGTGTCTGGCTTGAGTGGAGCAAAAGGGCCCCGGAACTTAGAACGCATGCCAAGTACCAGATCCTTTGCTTTAGCCAAGCCAGAAGCCCACGTTGGTGTCAGGGCTGGGCTCAGCCCTTCCTTCTCTGAGCTGGCCGCTAATTGCCAGCTCCCACCTCTCCACAGTTACTCAGCTGTTGATATCCTGCTCGTCAGTCCTGCCTGCTTAAGCTCTGCCTTCGCCTCGGTCAACATCACAGCGACTATCTCCTGCGATCCTGTTCAAGACTTGCTTTGCTGACATCCCTTCTGGTTCCATATTCTGCTTGCTGTTCCACTACATTGATCCCTGACTTCTGGCTTGGCTGACTATTCGTTCCGGTTACTGAACTTTGGCTATGCTTTGACTACATGTTGTTCTTTTTACTTTTATTATTAAACAAGTGTGATTTAACTGTGTTTCTGTCTCGGCCTGATTTCATGGTTTCTGACAGTTGGCCACTGTGGTGCTTGGACAGGATCGATTGCGGAGAGAGCGTAATGCCACAAAAACCGAGCCGGGGGGGGGGGGCGGTCACTCTACAGTGTGCTCTGTTGGTCACATTTACGTCTGACTATGCCAGACTGCCCCACCCCCTACACAAGATCAATTAAATCACTCACTGGAAGTAGCCCTCAGTAGCACTGCTGCTGTCTTTGATCACCTCCTATACATAACATCTGCTACCCAGCCATATTTAATCCCACAATAAGAATAAAGATAATTAGGTCTTCTGTGCCGGAGACCAATATGAATGATTCAGTGTTCTCTATACAGTGCATAAATGTGTAATAAGAACTATATTATTAATTCAACAGCAAAGTAGAATAAATCAGAGCTATATAAATGTATAGTAAATTATGTGCCTGGCTGTCAGCTGATGTCTTCTAATTTAGTGCTAATTCTGCACTGCTGTCCAGCAAGCCACATGACAATCCCCTGGTTATCACATCTCCCATGTTCCAAAAGGGAGCGAGCATCATTACTGCCCTGCAATCACATTCCACCTACAGGCCTGAAGTTCAATCAAAAGCACACTTGGCCAAGTTTAAGCGTTGACATACCTCCTTAGACCCAGTCTGTCTGGAGAGTATAGTCACCTGTTGACTTGGCACCATCTGCAGGCGGCTTATCTCTTCAATAAGACACAGTTGTTGAATCCAAAGCAATTTTACTTCAGCCAATTGCAGCACAGATTATGTTTTTTTTTTCCAGTCTTCATGAGACTTCTGAAGAGGGAGCAATGTATGCTCTGAAACATGTTGAGCTTTGTGGATTTTAATACGTTTGGAACGTTCGTTGATCCAGCACCGGGTGCCCTGGACGACGTAATCTTATGAGGAAACGCGTAGGGCGGAGCAACGTGCTGACGAATCCCGGAAGTACAGGTGCAGCGATCTAGCCGGCCGGCTTATGTGTTTGTTTCCTATGCAATTTTTTTTATCCTTCTTGATGTCAGTGTGTACATTTATAAGCTCTGAGTACAACTTTTAGGGATTTTATACTATGGCAAGATTTTTATATTTTGGGGATCTCCTGTGATAACGTCGCCTAGGTGGTGGATCCACATGCCCTAAGAGGTCTCTCGGATGGTAAAGGCCCTGGCTGGGTATAGAGCCACAAGTGTCACTGACCTTCCGTGATAGGAGGTCTGTGCAAGCTGGTAAGCAAGCGCTTCATTCACAGGTGGAGGTGATGGTGGAAGGCTTACACACTATAAGGTGGTGGATGGCGTGGATACTGTGAAAGAACCTTTTCCATCACATTTGGACTTTTTAATTTTATACTTTTTTTTTGTCACTGGTGTTTCATTTTTTTAGAAGTAATTTTATTAGCGCAACTCTGTCAATGAATGTATGTTTATCCAACACTACCTCCTTACTCCTTGCACAATGCGGACTCCCATTATCCAAAAAGAGCACTGGGATGTGCTGTTGAAGACCTCTTGGAAGTTGACTTGATTTCCTGATACTGTATGTAATGTAAGCTCAGGACACAAATTGTCGCTTTCTTGGCCGCTCGGCAAGCAGTGGGGTTATTAGGTTTGGTGTCACTCAGTGCCGTAAAACATGGAGTCACGCTACCCCCCCGCCAGACATGATTCAAGAAATGGTCAGATACTGAGAGGGAATACAAGAGATGGTCAGAGGTTGCGGCCATAGCCGTTCTCACAGTGGCATGGGAGTCTCTAGCAGCCATGGATGGAAGGTGTGGGGATCCGGTCTCTGGCACTCCGTGTGGCCATGTTCACAGTGGTGTGGTGGAAGTCTCCAGTAGCCATGGGTGGATGGTGCAGGGCAGGGGTCCAGTCTCCAGGACTCCATGTCTGTACTGCTCACAGTGGCATGGTGGTGGGATGGTGGGCCGGGATCTGGTCTCCGGGTTGGGACTCGGGAGGCGTGCCCACTGCCGTGCTGCCATTCATTCAAACATGGCGCCAGGCAGCGCCATGACGTCACTGACTCACTGCGCATGCGCCTGCCTGTTTGAGCCCAGTCTTCCCGCAACCATATTTTTTTTACGGATGGTTGGCAACCATGGTGTCACCCCTCTGGCAGGTGCTACCCAGGTGCGGGCATTACTCCCTGCACCCCCATAGCGATGCCACTGTCTCCAAATGAGCCTCAGACATTGATTGAAGTTTGACATTGACGTTTGTCTTGAAAAGAAGAATTCCAGGTTCGGACCATTGTAACTATGCACATTCCAATACTTGTGGGATTCCTCTAGAACAAGGGTCTCCAAACTTTCGAAACAGAGGGCCAGTTTACTGCCCCTCCAACTTTAGGGGGCCAGACTGTGGCCAGTGGGAGTAGAAAATGGTGTCAGAGCACAGAATAGTGCCCTATCTTTGGTGTCAGCGGGAGGAATAGTGCCCCTTCATTGGTATCAGTGGAAAGAATAGTGTCTGAACATTGGTATCAGTGGGAGGAATAGTGCCTCATCATTGGTATCAGTGGGAGGAATAGTGCCCCATCATTGGTATCAGTGGGAGGAATAGTGCCCCATCATTGGTGTCAGTGGGAGGAATAGTGGCCCATCTTTGGTATCATTGGAAAGAATAATGTCTGAACATTGGTATCAGTGGGAAGAATAGTGCCTCATCATTGGTGTCAGTGGGAGGAATAGTGCCCCATCATTGGTATCAGTGGGAGGAATAGTGCCCCATCATTGGTATCAGTGGGAGGAATAGTGCCCCATCATTGGTGTCAGTGGGAGGAATAGTGGCCCATCTTTGGTATCATTGGAAAGAATAATGTCTGAACATTGGTATCAGTGGGAGGAATAGTGCCCCATCATTGGTGTCAGTGGGAGGAATAGTGTCCCATCATTGGTGTCAGTGGGAGGAATAGTGTCCCATCATTGGTATCAGTGGGAGGAATAGTGCCTCATCATTGGTATCAGTGGGAGGAATAGTGCCCCATCATTGGTGTCAGTGGGAGGAATAGTGGCCCATCTT
Source organism: Aquarana catesbeiana (assembly GCF_042186555.1). Taxonomy (NCBI): domain Eukaryota; kingdom Metazoa; phylum Chordata; class Amphibia; order Anura; family Ranidae; genus Aquarana; species Aquarana catesbeiana. Next base: position 300,287,817 of record NC_133332.1, on the reverse strand, counting down.
TGGTATCATTGGAAAGAATAATGTCTGAACATTGGTATCAGTGGGAAGAATAGTGCCTCATCATTGGTGTCAGTGGGAGGAATAGTGCCCCATCATTGGTATCAGTGGGAGGAATAGTGGCCCATCTTTGGTATCATTGGAAAGAATAATGTCTGAACATTGGTATCAGTGGGAGGAATAGTGCCCCATCATTGGTGTCAGTGGGAGGAATAGTGTCCCATCATTGGTGTCAGTGGGAGGAATAGTGTCCCATCATTGGTATCAGTGGGAGGAATAGTGCCTCATCATTGGTATCAGTGGGAGGAATAGTGCCCCATCACTGGTGTCAGTGGGAGGAATAGTGCCTTATCATTAGTTTCATTGGAAGGAATATTCTCTAATCATTGGTTTCATTGGGAGTATTAGTGCCCCATCACTTGTGTCAGTGAGATGAATAGTCCCTTCATCGTTGGTGTCAGTGGGTAGAACAGTCCCTTAATCATTGATGTGAGTGAGAGGAGTAGCCCCTGCATCGTTGCTGTCAGTTGAGGAATAGCCCCCCTCAAAGTTGGTGTGATTGTGAGGAATAGAGCCCCATCATTGGTGTCCGCGGACGAATTAGGGCCCAAAGGGCCAGATAAAGGCAAGCAAAGGGCCACATCTGGCCCCTTGGTCACAGTTTGGAGACCACTGCTCTAGAAGATGGAAATCACTGTAGTAGACACTGTTACTACACCGCTTCTTCAGTGATCTCCACAAGCTTCCGGGTCACTTGCCGAATGACTGTGCTCTGCTGCATTGTGAACACCGCAGGACAGCCGCTGGGCACAGATGCCATTCAGTGAATGCTATGCCCTTTCTAAATGAGTGCAAAGCGTTTACCGATTGGATGAGGTGGAGAGCGGGAAATGACTGCCCCACCTCTCCACCTAAGTCCAATCAGAGAACTCTTTGCGCTCTTTTGCAAAGCGATCTCTGAATGGCACCCATGCCCAGCAGCCGACCTCCTGTGTTTAAGATGCTGGAGAGCAGCCACTCAGCATGGGTCATGGAAGCTAGTGGGGATCACTGGGGTAGCGGTGCCTACTACAGTGATTTCCAGCCTCTAGAGCAATGGTTCATAACCACAGACTCCTCCTGTGAGACTCTGATGAAAGCTATGGATCCCCCCCCCCCCCCCCACACACAATGAAACACATTTAAATGGAAAACATGGTCCAACGATGAGTAAAGAGACGCTTGGCGGTGGGCGCTATAAGCAGTTTCAGGGTGCGTTTTCTTTAATTTTTTCAATAGAAAACCAGTGAATGGGATAAGGGAAGAGGGGCTGTATATGGAGTGGAAATTTTTTTTTTTTTTTTTAATCTGACCCTCACTAACCCCCTGAAACCCATTCATGGATCACTTAGGGGGTCCCCATGTTAAGAACCCCTGTTCTTAAAGGGATCCCACAGGTATGGGATATGCATAGTTATGTTGGTCCAAACCGAAACAATGTAACTATGTGAAAATATCCATACCTGGGATTATTTTTTAACAATTTTCCTGGCCACATAAAGTAAACAAAAAATGGAAAAAGTAACAAAAAAAAGTTGTTGCTTTTTTTTTTTTTTTCAAATATAATCCTCAAGGATTATATAAAAATGTAACTAAAAAACAAAACAAAACCAAGGGTGGGCAACCCCACTATAATGCCATATCATCTAACAAATATATATCTCAACAAGGCCCAGAATAGGGGCACAAGCATACTAGTGAACCTTCTCCAGGACCTGGAGATATCGAAAGACCTGAAAAACCCGAAGAGTCCTTGTGTAGATTGTAGGGAGAAAAATCCCATCTGGAAAGACTGAAGAACGGCGCGGCCGTGGAGAGAGCCTGAAAAATCGCTGATTCATCAAGGCTTTATTTAAAGCGGTTTTAAACCCAGAATCAAAAATTTTAAAGTATTGCAGCTTACCCATCTTTCGATGTGTTGGCTGCATTGGTTTTCTTATTTAGGCTTTCTTTCCTTTTTTTTTACCTTGTGATCCGGCCAGTAAGAAACTTCCTTCTTATGGAAAAATGTTTCGATGGGAGCCTTTTTGACGGAAATTCCGACCGTGTGTGGGCTCCGTCGGACATTTTCCATCGGAATTTCCGTTGCACAAAATTTCAGATCTGGATCTCAAATTTTCCGACAACAAAATCCTTTGTTGGAAATTCCGACGCACAAAGTTCCATGCATGCTCGGAATCAAGCAGAAGGAGATGCACTGGCTATTGAACTTCATTTTTCTCGGCTCGTCATACGTGCTGTACGTCACCGCGTTTTTGGCGATCGGAATTTCCGAACCAACTTTGTGCGACCGTGTGTAGGCAAGACAAGTTTGAGCCAACATCTGTCGGAAAAAAAAACATGGATTTTGTTGTCGGAATGTCCGATCGTGTGTACGGGGCATTAGGGTGGCTACACTCACTCCTTCACTGTATGTAAGGAAGAGCAACGTAGCCAAGGACAGCATTCTTTTTTTCAGATCCTCAGAGAGTTCTTTGCCATGAGGTTCCATGTTGACCTTCCAGTGACCAGTATGAGAGAGTGAGAGCGATAACACCAAATTTAACACACCTGCTCCCCATTCACACCTGAGACCTTGCAAGACTAACGAGTCACATGACACCGGGGAGGGAAAATGTCTAATTGGGCCCAATGTGGACATTTTCACTTAGGGGTGTACTGACTTTTGTTGCCAGCGGTTTAGACATTAATGGCTGTGTGTTGAGTTATTTTGAGGGGACAGCAAATTTACACTGTTATACAAGCTGTACACTCACTACTTTACATTGTAGACAAGTGTCATTTCTTCAGTGTTGTCACATGAAAAGATAGAAGAAAAGATTTACAAAAATGTGAGGGGTGCACTCACTTCTGTGAGATACTGTGTATATATATATATATATAGTATATAAATACAGTGAGGGGGATATATATATATATATATATATATAGTATATGAATACAGTGAGGGGGATATATATATATATAGTATATAAATACAGTGAGGGGGATATATATATATAGTATATGAATACAGTGAGGGGGATATATATATATGTAGTATATGAATACAGTGAGGGGGATATATATATATGTAGTATATGAATACAGTGAGGGGGATATATATATAGTATATGAATACAGTGAGGGGTATATATATATATATATATATATATAGTATATGAATACAGTAGTATATAAATACAGTGAGGGGTATATATATATATATATATATATATATATATAGTATATGAATACAGTGAGGGGGATATATATATATATAGTATATGAATACAGTGAGGGGGATATATATATAGTATATGAATACAGTGAGGGGGATAGATATATATATATATATATATATAGTATATGAATACAGTGAGGGGTATATATATATATATATATATGGTATATGAATACAGTGAGGGGTATATATATATATATATATATAGTATATGAATACAGTGAGGGGGATATATATAGAGTATATGAATACAGTGAGCGGGAAATATATATATATATATATATATATAGTATATGAATACAGTGAGGGGATATACACACACACACACACCCCTCAGAGGTTTTATATAGAAATAGCTGAGAGCTCCCAATCTACCTGGGTTGGGTTTGAATCTTCCGCCCTCTCTCTCTCCCTTGCCCTCATTGGTTGGTCCTATCACGTGACCCGGAAGCGCTCTCCTTTCGCCCAATCAGCTCCCTTGTACAGTTCGGCGGGTCCTGTCTGAATGTAGTCGCTGTGCGGTACCGAACGTTACGGTAATAAGTGTTATTCTATTCCTATAATGAGGCGGGGCGGTTGTGGTGCGGACTCGGAGGGGAGGGGGGGGGTTGGTCGGGGTGTGTTTTATCCTTGTCGGTGTGGGGGGCAGAGGGGGAGGGGGAGAAGGGGGTCAGTCAGGGGACACAAGGAAGTGATATATATCTATATACTATAACAGGTCTGTGTGTGGGATATCCTCATTATATTAGATATTATACTAATATTCATATATTGGTGTTGTGTTTGCATGCATTAGGCTCCGTTCACCCCATACGTGCGTCTTTATATACATCAATATCGCACGGTTTTGGCACGCAGGATGTGTGGATGCGTCTAGTAACGGGCTGCGTGTTTTGGTGCATTGTGGGGAAAAAAAATTGCAATTTTTGCATATAAACGCAGCTATATAAAACGTGTCCTACATATAGCAACCTGTGCGCATGCGTTGTGGTGCAACTGGTTATAAATGACTCATTACTTCACTGGTAAAACGGCGGGCTGTGCGCCTGCCCCGCAGTGCGGCACAAGCGCACCGCCGTAACCACCTGCATGCGGGGCGCCCTCCTGAAGGTTGCAGATTTCCTCCTCTCTGGTGCTGCGTTGTCTCCCGGTGGGCTCGGTGCAGCCCCCACTTTCCAGTAGGAGCCCAGAGACAAAGTGCTTGACCACCCCTTCCACCAGGCATTAGGTTGTCCTGGTCACAGTATTGCACCCCAGCAACTGAGTGAGGGGCAGAGGGGCGTCTAATGGAAAACACAAGGCTGCCGGTGTGGACCTGGGCTGCAGCCAGGACCCTGCGACCTGCCCGGGGCTTCCTGACTTCTACCTGCTTGTGTGGACTTGCGATGCACCCAGTTCCTTCACCCACCCGAGGATTCCTGCTACCCATTCTGAGATGATGCTACCTTTGTGCACCCCAGGTGTAAAGGGTGCCTCTTGTGATCATCACACGGCCCTGGAGTTCAGTCCAGACCGCACAAGACCTTCGTGCTGTGTTCCCCCCACCCCCTGTGATGTTCTACCTACATGGACATGGAGTTCAGGCCAGACCACACAAGACCTTCGTGCTGTGCTCCCCCACCCCCTATGATGTCCTACCTGCATGGACCTGGAGTTCAGGCTAGACCACACAAGACCTTCGTGTTGTGCTCCCCCACCCCCTATGATGTCCTACCTGCATGGACCTGGACTTCAGCCTAGACCACACAAGACCTTCATGCTCTGCTCCCCCACCCCCTATGATGTCCTACCTGCATGGACCTGGACTTCAGGCTAGACCACACAAGACCTTCATGCTCTGCTCTCCCACCCCCTATGATGTCCTATCTGCATGGACCTGGAGTTCAGGCTAGACAACACAAGACCTTCATGCTCTGTTCCCCACCCTCTATGATGAGCTACCTACATGGCCCTGGAGTTCAGGCCAGACCACACAAGACCTTTGTGCTGTGTTCCCCCACTCCCTATGATGTTCTACCTACATGAGTTCAGTCCAAACCACACAAGACCTTCGTGCTGTGTTCCCCCACCCCCTGTGATGTTCTACCTACATGGACCTGGAGTTCAGTCCAGACCACACAAGACCTTCGTGCTGTGTTCCCCCACCCCCTGTGATGTTCTACCTACGTGGACCTGGTGTTGAGACCAGGCCAGACAAGACCTTCCTGTTGTGTTCCTCCACCCCTCTGATAATGCTACCTATATGGACCAGGAGTTGCGGAGGCCAGGACACACAATTCTTTCCTGTTGTGTTCCCCTCCTGCGATGTGCTACCTGCATGGACCCAGATCTGAGGCCAGGCCACACAAGACCTTCGAGATGTGTTCCCCTTCTGCAATGGGCTACCTGGAGTTCAGGCCAGATCACACAAAACCTTCGTGATTTGTTCCCCCAACCCCCTGCGATATTCTACCTACACGGACCTGGAGTTGAGACCAGGCCAGACAAGACCTTTCTGCTTTGTTACCCCACCCTCCCCAATATCATACCTGTATGGACCAGGAGTTGAGGAGGCCAGGGCACGCAATTTCTTTGTTGTGTTCCCCTTCTGTAATGTGCCACCTGCGTGAACCTTGATTTGAGGCCAGACCACACAAGACCTTTTGTGATTTGTTACCCCAACCCCTGCAATGTTTTACCCACATAGACCAGGCCAGGCAAGAACCTTCTGCTTTGTTACCCCACCCCCTGCAATGTATGGACCAGGATTTGAGGCCAGGCCACACAAGACCTTTCTGCTGTATTCTCTCTCCTAAGAAGAGTAGCGAAGAGCACCAGTGGGGGACCCCACAGGAGGAAGTTCGGGGCCACTTTGGGCAATACCGTTGCACAGAGCAGGTACGAATAACATGTTTATTACCCTTTACAACTGCTTTGAGGCCAGGCCACACAAGACCTTCCTGCTGTGTTCCTCCACCCCTTCGATAATGCTACTTATATGGACCAGGAGTTGAGGCCAGGGCACACAAATCCTTCCTGTTGTGTTCCCCTTCTGCGATGTGCTACTTGCATGGACCCAGATTTGAGACCAGACCACACAAGACCCTTGTGATGTGTTCCTGCACCCCCTCCAATATGCTACCTGTGTTAACCAGGAGTTGAGGAGGCCAGGGCACACAATTACTTCCTGTTATGTTCTCCTTCTGCAATGTGCTACCTGCATGGACCTGGAGTTCAGGCCAGACCACACAAGACCTTCGTGCTGTGTTCCCCCATCCCCTGTGATGTTCTACCTACATGAACATGAAGTTGAGACCAGGCCAGACAAGACCTTCCTGCTGTGTTCCTCCACCCCTTCGATAATGCTACCTATATGGACCTGGAGTTGAGGAGGCCAGGGCACACAAAGTGCCTCCTGCGATGTGCTACCTGCATGGACCAGGTCTCGTGTGGCCTGGCCTCAACTCCTTTCTGCTGTATTCTCTCTCCTGAGAAGAGGAGTAAAGTGCGCCAGCGGGGGACCCCAGAAGAGGAAGTTCGGGGCCACTTTGTGCAATACCATTGCACAGAGCAGGTAAGAATAGCATGTTTATTACCCTTTACAAATGCTTGAGGCCAGGCCACACAAGACCTTCCTGCTGTGTTTCCCCACCTCCTGCAATGTGCCACCTGCATGGACCAGGAGTTGAGGTGGCCAGGCCACACAAGACCTTAGTGATGTGTTCCCATTCTACGATGTGCTACCTACATGGACCCAGCGTGGAGGCCAGGCCACACAAGAGACCTCTGTGCTATGTTCCCCACCTGCAACGTGCTACCTGCATGGACCTCTAATTGAGACCAGGCCATACAAGACCTTCCTGCTATGTGTGCTACCTGTGTGGACCCAGAGTTGAGGTGGCCAGGCCACAGAAAACATTTTTGTTGTGTTCCCTCCTGCAATGTGCTACCTTCATGGACCTGGAGTTGGGGTCAGGCCACAGAAGACCTTCCTTTTGTGTTCTCTCCTGCGATGCGCTACCTGCATGGATGCAGAGTTGAGGTCAGTCCACAGAAGACATTTGTGCTGTGTTCCCTCTTGCAATGTGCTACCCTCATGGACCTGGAGTTGGGGTCAGGCCACAGAAGACCTTCCTTTTGTGTTCTCTCCTGCCTGCGATGTGCTACCTGCCTGGATCTGGAATTGAAGCCAGGCCACACAAGGCCGCCTTTTGTGTTCCTGCACCCCTCACAATGTGCTACCTACATCCATTCTGAGGTAAGGCCAGGCCACAAGACCTTCTGTTGTGTTCACCCACCCCCTGCAATGTGCTATCTGCATGAACCTGGGAGTTGAGGCCAGGCAACACAAGACCTTGCTGCGGCGTTTGCTCTTCTTATGATATGCTACTTGCTATTATAGACAAGGTCAACCAGCGCAAACCACAAAACCTAGCTAAACAGCAGCTATGATACTGAGGGTAAATTTATCAAATCCCAAAAAATAGCATGAAGAAAAGAGCAGTACAGCGCATAAAATAAATAAAAAGTAATAAACTAAAAGTCCAATGTAAACAAATTGCAGGCAAATTCCGGTGATTCCTCCAGTGACTCCAGTGACAAGAGAAAATGGCAGGGTGACTGTGGTGACACACGTGGACCTCCACCTTCGGTGATACTAGCCGCTCACCTCAATAGATGGACCCCTGAGTGAATCAGTCAGGTCAAAACAGCGATTCCCTTACAGGGATAATACCAGGAGGAGATGTATACACGATGAAGCATCAGCAGCAACAGCTTTCAATAACAGCTTTCAGTAACCAGCATACAGGCAGTATTCACATGTAAAAGATTAAGGAGAATCTAGTGCTCTCTGAATGATACTCAAAATACTTTAATAAGAAATGCAGGATAACTCACATTACAATGCACTGTGCCCCAGTGCGAGGGATAAAAGCATGGATGGAGTGGATGTCCCATACAGGATGGACGAGCGGAGAGCGGGTGACGTCACGATCGGAGCACGTACACAATGCCGTACGCGTTACGTCCCTCAACGTGGGCGGGACTTCCTCAGCGGCGACGGCTGAGCGTATGTTCTCCCATCTCCTGCGAGGACCCTGATTTGAGGCCAGGCCACACAAGCTGTGTAACTCCTACTGTAATGCACACCAGGTGCACAGCACCTGTACCCCTGTAAATCTGCACCCATGCGCCAGGTAGCTGTCTCTTTTGCTAGCTGCGTTGTAGGGTGGCCATGCGCCAGGTAGCTGTCTCTTTGCTAGCTGCGTTGTAGGGCGGCCAATGCACCAGGTAGCTGTCTCTTTGCTAGGTGCGTTGCAGTGCGGCCATTCACCTGGCAGGTGTCTCTTTGCTAGCTGCGTTTGTAGGGCGACCATGCACCATTTGTGGGGAGCGCTATCCAACAGCTAGTGTTACAGGGCATGTAGGGAGATGGGAAAAAGTACTAAACGGACTTGGGACTAAAAAAAAAAAAAAAAAAGATTCTTAATTCTTTAAGGCCCATAGCCATTTTGCCACATATATGTGTAAAGCTGTTGTCAAGAGACATAACTTGGGAGTTGCACTTGTATTTCTGAGATGTAGTCTATTTTATAGTAACTCTAATTGTCCAGTGCCTCTATTCCCTTCTAAGCATTACATTTCCTTCCTTTAAGCACCCTGCAGACACTGATGGAAGACCCTGGAATGCAGACGCCCTCATTGAGGCCTAGGCACAGATTGAGCAAGGAAGAACAGACTGCCCGCCGCTTTGATGAGGCTCTGGCCTACTTCAAGCGCAGTACGTATAACGTTTTTGAACCGTCACTCGTGCCTTTGTTCGGCTATGGGTCTTTTTGCTAAATTTTGTTGCTGTGCTTTTTTTTTTTTTTATGTTTCTAGTTACTTCCAAAGTCACATCAAGAGGAAACCCTTTTCTTCAGCAGCATCTTGCAACAATAGAAACCGTTGGATTCTCTGAAGGGATTCCTGCCGAAGGAATTGACATTCTTCTCAAGCTGGCTCTTAGTGGCAACCTTGGTAATTTTTACATAGTTTTTCCTAATACATTTTTCACTTTGATAGCTTAGACCAGGAGTCTCCGAACTTTCGAAATAAAGTTCCAGTTTATTGCCCTTCTAGGGGGGTCGGACTGTAGCTAGTGTACACTTTAGGGGGGCCGGACTGTAACTAGTGGGAGAAGAAATGCCCTGGCATCATTGGGAGTAAACCATGCAATAGACTTGGTGGTTAGTGGGAATAAAAAATACATTATTGGTGTCGGTGGGAGGAATAGTGCCCCATCATTAGTGTCAGTGGGAGGAACAATGCCCCATCATTGGTGTCGGTGGGAATATTAGTTACCCATCTCGAGGGGATGATAAGGGACTATATACAAGATTTTAGTAATGTGTACGGTATCATTAGCAGTAATCAGCATGGATTCATGAAGAATCATTCTTGCCAAACCAATCTATTAACCTTCTATGAGGAAGTGAGTTGCCATCTAGATAAATGAAGGCCCGGAGACGTGGTGCATCTGGATTTTGCAAAGTTTAGAGGGTGGTGATAAATGGGGAGTACTCGGAATGGTCAGTGGTGGGTAGTGGGGTTCCCCAGGGTTCTGTGCTGGGACTAATCCTATTTAATATATTCATAAATGACCTGGAGGATGGGATAAACAGTTCAATCTCTGTATTTGCGGATGATACTAAGCTAAGCAGGGCAATAACTTCTCCGCAGGATGTGGAAACCTTGTAAGAAGATCTGAACAAATGAATGGGGTGGCAACTACATGGCAAATGAGGTTTAATGTAGAAAAATGTAAAATAATGCATTTGGGTGGCAAAAATATGAATGCAATCTATAGACTGGGGGGAGAATCTCTGGGGGAATCTAGGATGGAAAAGGACCTGGGGGTCCTAGTAGATGATAGGCTCAGCAATAGCATGCAATGCCAAGCTGCTGCAAACAAATCAAACAGAATATTGGCATTAAAAAGGGGATCAACTCCAGAGATAAAACGGTAATTCTCCCGCTCCACAAGACTCTGGTCCGGCTGCACCTGGAGTATGCTGTCCAGTTCTGGGCACCAGTCCTCAGGAAGGATGTACTGGAAATGGAGCGAGTACAAAGAAGGGCAACAAAGCTAATAAAGGGTCTGGAGGATATTAGTTATGAGGAAAGGTTGTGAGCTCTGAACTTATTCTCTCTGTAGAAGAGACACTTGAGAGGGGATTTTTTTTTTTTCTTGTTACTGGCAGTTGTTTAACCCCGCCGACAGCTGAGTCATCCGTTGTTAAGGATGCGGCAGCTGGCTTCCCGGCCCGCTCCTTAATAACCAGCTAGTCAACGATTGTTAAAGACACCGGCGGCTGGTTGCTCCTTCCAAAAAAACGCTACTGCTCCAAAACACTTGTAAACGCTGGCTAAAAAAAAAAACACAAAATATTGGCTTTTTTTTTTTTCAGTGGTTTTTGATCATGGATGCATGGAACCTAAAAATTAAAAGGTCCCCCTGTAATCCAGAAACCCCCAAGTGTTCTGCTTCTGTTCATCCATAGGTAGGCCGATCCTGTCTCAAGTGTGCTGTCATCGTGTTTATATATATATATATATATATATATATATATATATATATATATATATATATATTAATATTTACCTGTTTGTGTTTATTTCCACATGTATGTTCATTTGGAATCCCTGTATTTTTTTTTTTTTTTTTTTTTTACATTTTTTTTTTGTACTTGTTTTAATGGCCATAATGTTATTTTTATTTCTCAGTGGAAAATGCGAACACACACATACTGAAGAGCCTTGTGCCTGCTGCGGAAATTTTTGAAAATACTTTAATCTCTGCCGTGTCTCTGTTTTGCACTGGAAAAGCTACCACAAATGTTCAGGTATTGTAACAGTATATATCGTTCTAGGTAAAGACTGTGTTTAGGTGGATGTTAAAGTGTCATATGCCTATAACTGGATAAAAAAAAAAAAAGATTCTTTATCAAGGAACATACATTCCACATTAAAAGAGAAGTATGTTGTGTTTTTTTTATTTTTTAGTAATAGTACTTACCTAGGTGGATGTAGCATCGGTCCCCCGGCAACTCTACACTGAGAACCGAGCGATCGAACACAGCTCTCTGCTCTGCTCCTCCTTGTTTAATTGGAGCGCTGGACTATGTTGGGGGTCGGCCGGCTCAGGCTCTCACTGAGAGGCTGAGCCAGGTGTCAGTCCAGGGATCTGGCGGATCCAGACTACGCGGTGCCTGGACTGACAGCAGTGACATCAGCAGAGAGCTGTCCCGGGTGCCACACATTGGGGGGGGGTGTCAGGCCGGCCAACCCGTCTCATCTGGCCCTGGGACAGCCCTGCCAGCATACTCTAAAGATGAAAAAAAAAATCACTGCCAGCCCCTTCTCATAGATCCTTCATACACTGGGTCAGTGTCATTGTAAATCGGCTGTAAATACCTCCATTAGCTCCATTCTTTCTGGCCGCTCTCCTCCTCCTCCGAGTGTAGCTTTAGATTGGAGGAGTCGGAAAGCAGTCACGTGACCGGCCATGAAAGAACTGAGCTAATGAGGTATTTAGAAGCATCGGTTTACAATGACAGTGACACAATGTAGGAAGGATCTATGAGAAGGAACTGCCAGTGATTCTTTAGAGTACGCTGGCAGGGCTGTCCCAGGAGTGGGGGGGGGGATGGGGGGTGCTGTGCAATGAAAGGGGCTGTGTACTGTGCAAGGGGGGGGGGGGTGCTGTGTACTGTGCGGGGGTTTGTGTAATGTAATGTAAAATGTTTTTGTTTTGTTTTTTTCTGAAACTTCCCTCTTAAAATTAGGGTGCGTGTTATATGCCAATAAATATTGTAATTCCAAAAGAACATTTTTAGTCCCCCTTTTTTTTTTTAATCCATAAACTCACCTTTGGAACATATTAGATATTACACCCTTATTTAAAGTGTAACATTTAGCCTAGGTTCACACTAATGCAGTGCAGGAAGCACACTCCAACGCGCGTTCCAATCACAATGCCCTTGCGATCCGCCGTGGGTGTCAGTGCAGAGTTAATACCCCAACCACCGGTCGCAAACGCAGCGCATTTTGCGTGCACCGCATTACATGATACAAAATGACCATGCAACCCGATTGCATGCACCCTTTTTTTTTTTTTTTTTTTTTTTTTTTTTTTTTATTTAGTGGTATGCGACATGCACATTGAAATAACTTCACAGAACATATTATCAATACAAAAAAACATATGCACCGTCATTGTATGGGTACATCCTGCCCAAGATAAAATCCCCCCAGGCAATTACCAGAGGGTAAAGCCAGAGATATTTAGGCAGCCCAGGCAGTCTGGAATCGAAGATATGAAAGTCTAGGGGCCCTCTTGGGCAAGGTCTGTAATCACCCACCCCGCAATGGGGAGGAGTCCCTCTGATCTACTAGAAAAATGATTGCAACTTGGGGGACGTTTGATGCGAGGCATCCCACTAGGGTCAAAACGTACCACATTTTTCGTAAGTTAAAATGAGAGAGGGGAATACAGAAATGGAAAAAAAAAAAAAAAAAAAAGAGGGGAGGGGAAGAAAAAAAAAAAAGGGGGGGAGGGGCACATATGGGAGAAAAAGTTCCACTCAGGAAGTGAGAAAGGTCTGCGTACATCATACAATATGGGCGTCCGGCACAGAGCTGAAGCTATGTATATAGTGGAGGTTTTCATCCGAGAAACGGAGAAGGTCCCAGTAAAACCACCTGGTCTTATGTTCCTCAGAATTATCCCGAATCGAATGGTAGCAGTCAAGTCGCATGAACTTTTTTTTTTTTTTTTTTTGAAGCCGCACGTCCTTGGTGTGATCCGGTGTGGGGGCTCTAATTTCACCGCACTGAATCACATGTGAATTGTACAGGAATGCGGTGCGGTTCATAGTGTGAACCGAGACTAATGCCGCGTACACACGAGCAGACTTTGTCCGGCGGACGGGATTTCATTGGACAATTCGATCGTGTGTGGGCTCCAGCGGACTTTGTTTTCTCAAAAGTTGGACGGACTTAGAATTGAAACATGTTTCAAATCTATCCGACGGACTCGAGTCCGGTCGAAAAGTCCGCTCGTCTGTATGCTAGTTCGACGGACAAAAAGCCACGCTAGGGCAGCTATTGGCTACTGGCTATGAACTTCCTTGTTTTAGTCCGGTCGTACGTCATCACGTACGAATTCGACGGACTTTGGTTGATTGTGTGTAGGCAAGTCCGTTCATTCAGAAAGTCCGTCAAAGTCCGCCGGGCAAAGTCTGCCGTAAAGTCCGCTCGTGTGTACGCGGTATAAGGCTCGGTTTCCACTTGTGCGACTTGTCATGCACTTGGGACTGCAAAGTCGCATGACAAGTCGTACCCCATGATTTCCAATGAGTACCGTTCATATCTGTGCGACTTCAAAGTAGTCCCTGCATTACTTTGATCCCACTTTGATGCGACTTGAGGTCCATAGACCTCAAGCATACACAGAATGCCTTCAAGTTGCATCAAAATCGCGCGACTTTAGGGTTGCAATAGTGGAAACATAGCCTTAATGAGTTCCAGTACCTGCCCCTCTCTCCCCTTGATGTAGAAGGCGGGGGATTCCAAACCACCCCCCCAGCCACTGTCACGTTTTAATATTGATGCAGCTCCTATATTCATTTACTGGAGTAAACTACAAGTCCCGTCTGCCACAGCAGCAGATGGCATGTAGTTCTCAATGAGAACCCTGATGATCGCCCTTGTAGTTGCGTACAGAGGTATAGGAAAGAACCTGGAGGACGTGTCTGCAGGAGCCTGACATTGCGCCCATGGTCCACTGGTCGTGGGTGCAATGCTCAGCAGCCTACTGTAGGAATAAATAAGCACACTTTTTTTTTTTTTTTGCAAAAATTGTACATTTTTATTTTGTATCTTTTGTTTCCAGAAAGGTAAACTTATGTGGTACATATTCAGGCCCTTCCTGTTTATAGGGTGATTGGCACTTGATCCCAGTCTTCTTGCGTTGTCACACAGGCTTCCTTTGCGCAGACTACAAGTGACTGTGCAGATGTACATTGCACGGGGCATGGTGAACTGTAGTCACCATCAGGAAACCCACACTGAGGAATGTCACCCAGCCATCGCTGGAGTGCATGTAGGCATGGAGCTTGTAGGAGATCAGCAGAACTGAGATGTAACAAAAGAATGAAAAACAAAGAAAACAATATTTTACAAAAAAAGGGGGAAAAAAACAGCGATTTATATCTACTTTCATTAAAGTCCTACTCATAAAAAATGTATATCTCGCCACTTAAGATGACCGTTTTTTCTCTTTTTGTTTTCCCCTGCAGGTCCTGTTTCTTCGGTGGTTGATCTCGGTGTCTGACCTTGTTTCTCTTAAAGAGGTTCTCTCCCCTCTCTACAACTTTTTTTTCTGTTTGCTCCAAGATGACACATTGGTAAGAACACCTATTTTTTTTTTTTTTTTTTTTTTTATGTAAGATGTTTAACTATTTGTTGCCCCTCTCCTGCAGATATACTGCGGCGGGGGGCGGCACAGGCAGGCTCAGTCACCTATACGTAAAGTGACTAAGCCTCCTCGGGGGTTAGGAGTGCCCAGCGTGTCCCTCCTGTGAGCGATGTATCCATCGGGTCACTGTTACCGGTATCCGGGTATCATGTGATCGCTATGATTGGTCGTAGCGATCACATGATAACAATGTAAACAACCTTTTTTGTGAATGGCTTTCCATTCAGGAACAGCTTGCTGTTGCGATCTGTGATTGACCCAAAGCAATCACTTGGTACCTGTACCATGTGATTTAGCTTAGCCAATCACAGATCACAACAATAAGCAAGCTGTTCATGAATTGTTAACCCATTCCCGAGAGCTAAAGCTATTGTGAAGGAAGGTTTCCCTATGGTCCCAGGTCTGTACAATCCCTGTAATACAGGGGGTCACAAACTGGTGGCCCCCCAGCTGTTGTGAAACTACAAGTCCTGGGAGGCATTGCAAGGCTGACGGTTACAAGCATGACTCCCACAGGCAGAGGCATGATGGGACTTGTAGTTTCGCAAGAGCTGGAGGGCCGCCAGTTTGAGACCGCCTGCTGTAATAGATAAGCCTGGAATCCATCCAGGGCCACACCCCTGGCAGGGTCGAGTCCTGGTTGGAGTCCAGGCTGAGGTTGCCACTTATCTATTACAGGGATTGTACAGACATGCGGCCATAGGAAGACCTTCCTTCACATTCAGGGATCACAGGAGCCGGGACGAGCTCCCTCCCGAACCAACACTCTAAGGCCCCATACACACTATTAGATTTTCTGCAGATTTTTGTCTTCAGATTTACCAAAACCATATAATATGAGGTCAAACCTTAAGAGTTTCAATTTGTATGCAATCAGGCCGACCCTTGCACTACATGGTTTTGGTAAATCTGAAGACGAAAATCTGCAGAAAATCTAATAGTGTGTATGGGGGTCTAGCCATGGACATTGTGGACTTGCACCCCTTTTTTTTTAAAGCCTCATACACATGATCAGATTTTCAGACGACCGTCCGTCCGTTTTTTTTGGTTGCATGCTTGTCTCGTGTCGAAAGTGAAGAGGTTACTCGCCATAGAAAAATTCTCATACGACAGAATTCAACTTCGGAAGAGATGTAATGTGTTGAATTGTTTTGTATGTGTTCTTTCGTTTCTGAGTGTGCGTAGTCTTGCTCTTAACGATTTTTTTTTTTTTTTTTTTACTCAGACGAAAACCGTACTAATTATACGAAAATCAGACGTAGTGTTGACGTACGATTAAAATTTTATAGTCTGCACATCCAGCTTTTGCTGTACGAAAAATCAGAACCGGCTGTCGAAAGCACCGTACTAACGATCCGAAAAATCATGTGTACGGGACTTTAGAACCCGAGTGGCACACATCGGGTCTTTTGGGTCACAGCTAAAACTATTGCTTACACAGTGATCATCACTGGATAAGCAATAAATGTGAATAGAATTAAAAAAATCCCAGATCACCCCCTCCCCCCCCCCCCAGAGAAGTACAGTGTTACTATGGTGACACTGAACTACCGATGACAGGATGAAAAATAAAAAATAGTAAAATATTTTTTTTTTTTTTATTATTATGTCAATTTTGTTTTTTACACCTGTCATCAGTCAGTATCTCTGATCACTGCCACACCAGTCATAATGACAACGCTGTACTGCAATGGTGACAGTATGTCCTGCAATGGTGACAGTAGTATATAAAAAGTTAAAAAAAAAAAATTCAAAAATGTGTTTTTTTTTTGGTTTTGTTTTGTTTTTTTTTTTGACAAATTTGGAAGACTCACCATGCCTCAAACTGTCTACTTTCCAAAAAGGGTCATGGGGGGGTGGGCGGGGGTGTATTTGTACTGTCCTGGTGTTTTCGGGCCTCAAGAAATGAGATTGGCCATCAGTACAGGATTGATCAATTGTCAGATGTACAAATTATGGTATATACTGTATAACTATAACGTTCACACAAACCAATCAATATACACTTGTTGGGATTCGTTTTTTTTACCAAAGATATGTAGCAGAATAAATTTTGGCCTAAATTTATGAAGAAATTCCATTTTATTGGATATGTTTTATTGGATACTTTTTTACATAGAAAATGTTTTTTTTTCCCCAAATTTTAGGTCCTCCTTTTTTTGTTTTGTTTTTTGTTTTAGACCCCTTTCACACTGGGGCGCTTTTCAGGCGTTTTTGCGCTAAAAATAGCGCCTGAAAAGCGCCTCTCAATCCACCCCATTGTGAAAGCCCGAGCGCTTTCACACTGTGGCGGTGCGCTTGCAGGACGGGGAAAAAAAGTCCTGCAAGCAGAGTCTTTGGGGCAGTGTAGGAGCGGTGTGTATACATCACCCCTAAACCGCCCCTGCCCATTGAAATCAATGGGCGGCGCTGCCAAAGCGCCTGCAAAGCGGTGTTTTGCGTGCGCTTTTAACCCTTTTTATTTGGCCGCTAGCAGGGGTTAAAAGCGCCGCTATAACAGCGGTAAAGCGCTGCTAGAACTAGCGGCGCTTTACCGCTAACGCCCTCCCGCCCCAGTGTGAAAGTAGCTTTATATAATACAAATCAAAAAACCCGGAGGTGATCAAACATCACCAAAAGAAAGCTCTATTTGTGGGAAAAAGATATAAAATTTGTTTTCTGTACAGTGTTGCATGACCACGCAATTGCCAGTTAACCCCCTTCTTGAGCGAGCTATAGCTGAATGACGGCTGCAGCGCGGTCGTCCAGTTCAGATCCACGCCCCCCTGCGCGACCACTGTGGCGCGCATCCAGTGTGCTCTGTGATCGGGGTAAAGGGCCAATCACAGCTGCCTTTTACCATGTGATCCGCTGTGTCCAATCACAGCTGACCACAATGTAAACAAACTTGGCGGTTTTCGGCATTTCTTTCCTCAGGTGCTGTCACAGCTGTCCCTCATCAGCGCACATAAAAATGTCATATGGGTAAAGTGTTGCATGACTGCGCAATTGTCATTCAAAGTGCGACAGCTCTGCAGCTGACTTTTTTTTTCTCTTTAAAGCAGAAGGGAACTTCTGTCCCCCAGTCCCTCACCCTGCTGTTCACCGGTGTTTCTTGGGCCTCAGAAACGATCTGATGGTGTGGCTGGCTGGTCACAGAGGCGAACGGAGACCAGATCGCCTCTATGACCTTGGAGGACCAGAGCGACGTCATGACTGAGTGATGTCACTTCCGGTCCACGGTGCTTTTTAAAGGTAAAGGAGAAATTTTGGGGTCTTTTTGACCCCAGATCTCTCCATAAAGAGGACCTGTCATCCTTATTTCTATTACATAAGATGTTTACGTTCCTTGTAATAGGAATAAAAGTCATACTTCTTTTTTTTTTTTTTTTTTAAAGGGACAGTGTAAAAATAATTAATTTAAAGCACCCCCCATCCGTGCTCATACGCAGAAGTGAACACTTAGGTCGCACACGCATCTGTAAATGGTGTTCGCACCACACACGTGAGGTATCGCCACGAGCATTAAAGCAAGAGCAATAATTCTTGCGCGAGACCTCCTCTGTAACTCTAAAAGGATAACCTGTAAAAAAATTTAAAGCGTCGCCTATGGAGGTTTCTTAGTACCGTAGTTTGCCGCCATTCCACGAGCGTGCGCTATTTTAAAGTGTGACATGTTGGGTATCTATTTACTCTGTGTAACACCATCTTTCATATCTTGGAAAACAAATGGGGGTATATATTGTGGTTTGTGTTTTTTAATTCATTAAAGTGTATTTTTTAAAAAACCGTTGCTTTTGAAAAAAACGCTGCGCAAATATCGTGGGACATTGCAACATACAAACATTTTATTCCCTAAAGCAGTGATGGAGAACCTTGGCACCCAGGATGTTTTGGAACTACATTTCCCATGATGCTCAACTACAGTGCAGAGTGCCTGAGCATCATGGGAAATGTAGTTCCAAAACATCTGGGGTGCCAAGGTTCACCATCACTGCCCTAGGGTCTTTGCTAAAAAAAAAAAAAAAAAAAAAAATAATAATTGGTGGTTATAAGTAATTTTCTAGCAAAAACTTGT